>NW_004955426.1:18647219-18653448 GCF_000276665.1 Chinchilla lanigera | reverse complement strand
GGAGAGGAGAGGAGAGGAGAGGAGAGGAGAGGAGGAGCAGAAGGGAGCAGAGGGGAGGGAAGGGGAGGGGAGGGGAGGAGAGAGATTGAGTCCATACATATTGGGCACGGCAAATGTGCACAGTAATGACAGTGTTCCAGAGAAGTTGGTCATGAGGCACAGCAGCTGACCAGCAGAAAATAGAGCAAAGATCTGGAATGACTATTTGGAACCAGATGACTCTGGTCTTAGAAGGGAAGATGAGGGTCAATACAAGGAGTGGTCCCAGAACAAATATGCCCACCACCTTGTCTACATAAGTTAGAAGCAAAGATTACTTGAAAGGAGATCCTGATTAATACTATTTATGTGGGGAGGGGCCACTGCACTTACATTCATTTTTATGATTTAAGAGCTAAAAAGAACAGAGATGAAGTAAATAACTTAAACAAGACTGTGAAACTACTTAGCAGAAATTACAATAGAGCACAAATCTCCCTAACTTCACAGCCAGTTTACATCATCCTGAAAGTGGTATCGTCAGGATCTGGAGTTTCAAAATGGGGCAGGGTGGGGGGACCAATTTTAAGCTCATTTTAGTTGCTGCTGTAGTACAGCGTTCACCTGTTTGCAAGAAGTGTTTGGTAACGTTCAGAAGTCTTGTATGGATAACTAATTTCAGGGTAGATTTTGCGAGCAGAGCTCTATTCATGTGTATATCTATTTTACTCCATGCACAAGAAATCCAAAAGAGGATAAAAGTCAACCTGAAGATGACTGAGAAGGAAGTAGGGGGAGTGGCGGGGAAGGGGGCACAGGTAACACTTCTTGCTGTATAGCTTATCACACCCCTCAAAGATCATCAGACCCAACACCTAAGAACCCTTCGTCTCATCGTTCTATTTATGAAACCTGAATAGCAGTAAAAAATAAATAAGACCAACAAGCAACCACTAAAATAAAAAATAAGTTGAATGTAAACCCTGTTTCTCTGCAGAGGCATGGCTAAAGAAACACTCAAGATTCAGGGAGGAAGCCTCTGCTCTTCCTGTGGCAAGAGAAAGTGTTTCCCACGTTACTATGTATCTTGTAGCTCCCTTTTATCACCTGCTGTCACTGAGGAACAATGCCATTGGCAGGCACAGAATGATTATCAGGCAAAACAATAATATTGTTACTAGAGAAACTGGCAAAGGTCTTCAGCAAAATCCTGCACAGTCAGAGGGTCATGTTGCCTTCGCTCTGTCCTCTGAAATTCTAGTCTTGTGATCCCTGCTGTAAAATCAGCTCCTATATTTTTAGGTTCTGTGCACTTCACTGCTCTGGTTCTATAAGACTGTCCAGGTAAAATAAATAAAGACTTGGTTTCTTTTATCTATTTTTGAAAAGTTGTATACTAACTACCTTATTGGTATATTTTTTAAAATGAATGTCCGTATTGATTCTGATGGAAGGAAATAGACCCTTGTGTAAATAAATATCATCCCAGAGATAACCACTATTTACATTTAACTCATGTAAGTGTACTTCCCTTTGGTCTTGTTTCCAAGTTGAAATCATGCTACACACTCATTTTTTCCTTTCTTTTCTTTCCTTCTTTCTTTCTTTCCTTTTTGTATGGGGGGTGTGTGTGTGTGCATGCGCACGCGTGCGCAACTAGGGATCAAACCGAGGGTCTTTGTACTGAGCTACTGCCCTAATCCCTTTTCTATATTTTTTAATTTTGAAACAGAGTCTCACTATGTTGCCCAGGCTGGGTTCAAATTTGTGCTCCTCTTGCCTTGGCTTTCCTGAGTGCTGAGATTGTAGACATGTGCCACCACACCTGATTTATTCACTTTTTATAATATAGCATGATATTTTTTATTTTAAAGATAAAAGAATGAAAACATATTAACAAATACATATATATTTAGAAAATAACACAAAAATAATACAAGCGATACAGAATTTCAGACAAGGTGATAGGAAATTAACAATGGTTGTTGTATTACATATTGATTTCTTCAATTTGGATACTCAGATAAACAAATATAGACTTGTAAGATTGATCCTACACTTCAATATTAACTATACCTTTCAATACAGCAATAAAAGTCAGTAGTACCACTATGTGAGCTTTATAAAGTAAGAATTTTCTGACTTTATCAAAATCACTTTCCAACACTGAATCAGCTTGCTGATTATTGCTCCCTTCTTTTTTAATACAATGTTAAGCATATAATTAATAAATATCACCACAGGGTGCCATGATTTGAATGTTGGTTATTTCCCAAATGTCCTAAGTGAAAAGCTTAACTCCTAACGTGGCACTATTAGGAGGTGAGGAGACCTTTACTAGATGGAGCCTAATGGGGAGTCCTGAGGTTATTGGGTTTTTACCCTTGAGGGGATCATAGAATCCTGGTCTCTTCTTTCAGCTCCTGGTTCTGTGACCATTTGCTCCTACGTGCACTCCTGTAATGATGCATCTATCACCCACACCAGAGCCCAAACCAACAGGACTACCTGATCTTAGATTCAGAATCCCCAAAACTGTGAGCTAAGTAAACTTCTCTACTTCATAAGTAGCCTGTAGTAATGACAGATATCTGATTAACACATATGGTATACAAAGAATTCCAGGAAACCTGATTTTAAAAATAAACAAAATATTTTCCTTATCATATTCTATTATTTGTGCACACCACAATAAATTCTGGTTTATTTTGTGTACTCATTCTGCCATTGATATTTGGATTGTTTCTAAGTGAGGGCTCTTCATAATGAATGGGTTTTTCGTGCATCCTGGTATGCATATATTCCCAATTTTTGTTACACATATGCCTAGGATTGGAATTTCTGGATCATAATATTGTGCATCTGAAACTTTAGTTGACAAAGCTAAGTGTTTCACAAAGAAGCTTTACAAATTTTCACATCACCAACTACGCATGAGATTTTCTAACTGTGGCATTGTTAGAGTTTTTTCATTTTGCCAACGTGATTTGTGTGTGGTTTTTTTGTGTGTGTGGTTTTTATTTGCATCTACCTGGCTACTACTTACTAATGTTGCATTGGTTCCTACTGATATTTTTTAGCTTTGTGACTTTCCTCTCGTAATGTGCCTGTTAAAATCTCTTCCAATCTCTTCCAGCTCTCATACAATGAAAATAATCTCTACTATTAATTTCTAAAATGTTTGTTGTTTTGCCTATCACAATAAAGTGTACAATTCACCTGGATTTTTGTGTATCATATGATACAGAATCAAATTTCCCTTTTCCTACATGAATGCTCATTTGTCTCTGCACTATTATTGAAAGACTATGCTTTCCCTGATGCTCTCTTTGTTTTATTTATTTTAAAAATAAAAGAATGAAACCATATTAACAAACAGACATCCATTTACAAAATAGCATAAGAACAATATAAGCAACACTGAATTACAGACAAGGTAATAGGAAATTAACAATGGTTGTTGTATTACATTTTAATATCTTCAAAGTGGTTTCTCAGAAAAACAAATATAGACATGCAAGACTGATCAAATAATTAATCATTAACTGTTCCTTTCATTAAAGTGATAGAAGTAACAACTTCTATGAAGTTTCTAAGAAACAACTATGTTTCTTAGTTGTTTCTAAGTTGTTTCTAAGAAACAACTATGTTAGCTATCCTGTGTGTACATATGTACATAATTTCCCCTTCTTTTCTCTTTTCCCCCAGAAACTACTCCTGGCCCTGGCAGCACCTTGAGGGCTCTGGAGACCAAGCTCTGCTTCCTTTTTTTTGCACCAGGAATCAAACTCATGACCTTGTGCTTGCCAGGCAGGCACTATGCTGCTGAGCTACACACCCAGCCCTGATGCTTTCCGTACCAACTTTTTAGTAAATTAAGTCACTTTATATGGTCTCTTTTGTAGCTCTCTCTTCTGTTCAGATGACCTACTTATTTCTTAAGATACTATCATGACATCATAACATATCTTCTTATATGGTACAATGCCTTTTCTTTTTCTCCTCTACAGGTTCCTTCTGGCCAAGAAGGCACAATAGGAATTATATTTATTTGATGGTTGATAATAAAGTAAATAATGTACATGTGCCAACTCCCCACAAGGAATGTAACCATTATATACTGCAAACGTGTACTAATAAAAAAAATTTTAATGGGATACAAGACTACTCCACTAATTAAAAAGGAGACAAAAAGAACAAAGTGAATACACATAAACAGTAGGATAAAGAGAAACAAAGAACAAGTTAGCATCTATGAGTATTCTATAGCTAAAATTATGCATACAGTAAAAATTGAACACTTTCCTCCCTCACATCAAAAACAAAGAAAGATTGTCCACTCATCCAAGTTTGGCTGATATTGTGCTAGAGGACATAGCTACTGCAGAAAGAAAAAAAAGAAATGAAAATTATCCATACAGGGGAAGAAGGGTAAAGCAATCTTAAGTCACAGACAACATGGTCTGATATAGAAAATCCTATGGAATATACAAAGAAAGCACTTGATCTACTAAGCCACAGCAAAATCTTAAGATAGAAGAAAGTACATCAATTCATACACAGTAGGAATGAGCTACCAGAAATCGAAATTTTAAAAAATTTTTACAAATATCAAAACATGAAATTTTTAGAAACATATCTGAAAAAGTCATGAAGGACCCATGTACTAAAATTACAAATATGGTTCAGAAAAATTAAAGAAGAAATTAAATTATAAAATACACTGTCCTTCTGAGTAGGAAGAATAGTTAAAATTTCAATTCTTCCAAATATTAATATATATTTTAATATAATCTCAACCAAAATTCCAGGAATCATTATGTAGAAATTAACAAGCTGATTCAAAGAATTATAATTAAAAAAGCACCACCTAAATCATTTTGAAACATAAAGTCAAAATAGTGAGGCTTACACTGCTTAATTTGAAGAACTTATTATAAAGTTAGAATGACTAAGAAATTGGCATCATGACAGAAAAATATACTGACAGAACAGAATGGAGGGCCCACTTATACAGCCATACATATTTGGTCAATTTTTTTGAGACAGGGTCTTGCTATGTAGTTCGGGGTGGTCTTGAACTCATTATGTAGCCCCAGCTGCCCTCAAATTCATATCTATCCTCCTCCGTCAGCTTCCTGAGTGTGCCACCATGCCTAGGCAATTAATTTTTTTAAAAGGTACAAAGGTGATTCAGTGTTACAATGATCAACAAATAATGCTGGAACTAGTACATGTCCATATGGAAGAAATAAAAAAGAACTTTGCTCCATATCACATATAAAAACTAACTCAAAACTCAACATTAATATACGGCAAAACCTAAAGCTATAAAACTTCTAGAAGAAAATATAAGAAACATTTTATCAGGCAAAGATTTTTTATTGTTTTAGCATGAACCAACATAATACATAAAGCATGACTATTAGTGTACATATAAAATACATAAAATATATGCTATATAAATTTTAAAATATAAAATTTTATGTATCAAAATTTGCAACTTTTACTCCTGGAAATAATTAACTAAAGAGGCAAACCACAAACTGGACAAAAACACTTGCAAAATATACATCAGGCAAAGGGTTTGCAATTCAGTTATATAAAGATCTCCTACATCTGAATAATAAGTTAACTCAATAGAAAATGTAAAAGTGATCTGAACAGCCACATCCAAAAAAGATATAAAAGTGTTCAATAACACTCAGTTAAAGATTCTTATCATCACTACTCAGTAGATAGATACAAATTAAAACCACAGTGAAGTTCCACAGAAACCCACTAGAATGGTCAAAATTAGAAACACTGGATTGAAGGGAGCCGCCGAGCGCTCTGCCGCCGCCCGGACCTCCCGCTCTCGCCCGGGCGCGGGATGCGAGTCGGGCCGGAGCCCCAGCCGGCCCGAAGAAATGAGTGGCGGCTTGGCGCCGAGCAAGAGCACCGTGTATGTGTCCAACTTGCCCTTCTCCCTGACGAACAACGACTTATACCGGATATTTTCCAAGTATGGCAAAGTTGTGAAGGTTACTATAATGAAAGACAAAGATACGAGGAGGAGTAAAGGGGTTGCATTTATATTGTTTTTGGATAAAGACTCTGCACAAAACTGCACCAGAGCCATAAACAACAAACAGTTGTTTGGTAGAGTGATAAAGGCAAGCATTGCCATCGACAATGGAAGAGCGGCTGAATTCATCCGAAGGCGAAACTACTTTGATAAATCTAAGTGTTACGAGTGTGGGGAAAGTGG
>NW_004955426.1:18611348-18645799 GCF_000276665.1 Chinchilla lanigera | reverse complement strand
AAAAAAAAAAAAAAAAAAAGAAACACTGACAAGAAGAAGTGTTGACAGAGATGTGGCATAGCACCCTGTCTCGTAAATTCCTGGTAAGACTGCAAAATGGTACATCCACTTTAGAAAATAGTTTAGCAATCTATATCATAATGTTTTGCTATGAAAAATTATATATGTCCTCAAAAAGACCTGTATATGAATGTTCACAGGAACATTCTTCGTAATAGCCAAAACCAAAAAAATACACAAGTATCAACCAACCAGTGAATGAATAAATAAATTTTGTCTGGGCCTGATAGCACACACTTATAATCTCAACACTCAAAAAACCTAGATAAAAGTATGGCCATGAATTTTGGGCCAGCCTGGGCTACATAGTGAATTTAAAACCATAGTGAATTCAACAACATAGTGAGACCCTGTTTCACAGAACCAAAATCAAAAAATGGTATATACTTTTTTACCATCAATAAAAAGAAATGGACTATTAATTTATACAACATTGTGAATACATCGCAAACACATCGTCTATGTGAAAGAAGACAACTACAAAAGACTTCTGATGGTAAAATTCTATTTATATGAAATTCTAGAATAGACAAAACTGTAATGGGATGAAACAAATGTTGATTACCTGAGGACACTGTTAGGGGAATTGACCACCAGGGACAAAGAGGTTTCCGTGGTCATGAATGGGGAAAAAGAAAAGATATTTTCCAAAGTATGGACAGTGGCTATATATTCGACATAAGAATAGAAGAAAAAAATGAGTGGCTTTTGCTTTTTCAAAAGTGTTTGAACTTTGTTTGAGCAAACATGTTGCTTTTGTTGTCTTATAAAAACTAATACAGTGATTATACCAAGACTGCAATTTTAAATTCTAACGCCCAAGCAAAAGTTTCTGAGTGACTACACTAGTTCTTGGTTGATAAAGGGTGGAAGGGGATGACCTAGAACCCTGCCCACCACCTTCCCACAATCAAGAATGCCCTAAGCAGGCTTACAGAGGTACACACTGTTGGTTTATGTAGTGTTTGTTATTTCTGAAATCTTCAGTATAGCACTCTTCAATTCTGGAATCTAAATAATTCAGCTTATCCCGATAATGTTTATTGAATGTCTACTACATGCCAAGCTTTGCAGTAAGTTTATGAGTAGTTAAAATGAGGAAGCTTAAATCAAAATAAAAGTATTCAGATTTCATCTATTTAATTTTTATAATTTGAGCTTTAAAATATGTTATAGGGTAGCAAATTTCAGATTTTATTGTAATTCCTCCAGACAAGATTCAACTAAATTCATTTTTTAAATTTTCAACCAAACAGAAACCAGCACTTATCCCAGTATGGAAATTTTTAAACTCTGAGCAAAAACATACACAATAAACAAGTACAGGACCTATGTAGGTTGACTGAAGTTAAAAGTAGATTTCTCCTGTTTGTCAAAGACTAAGTCATTGAACCAATCTCACAATTTTTGTTGGATAGCTCAGTCATTATGACTGATTCTACCTGGCATAATTATCTATATCTAATCCCATGAAGTCTTCTAAAAATTTCCTTTAAAATCAACAAACTGAAGAATATTAGAGCAGAAAACAGAAGTCAAACTCCTTTAATTGATGGATGATACTTCCCCAAGAAAACTGTTCCAGGGTCCTTCCATCACAATGCATGGCCCATAGCTTATCCCCAGGGAATCCTTAGGAGAGATGGAGACTAGAAGTAGATTACCAAAAATGATTCCTGAAGTGAATAACATCAGAAATGGTTATCTAAATTCCAAGAATAAAAATTAACCTTATTTAGAACACTAAGCTGTTTACTTCTCTCTTTTCCTACACTGGTACCAAGAAGAGTGCCTGACTCCTGTAATTGCCTGGATAACTGTCTGCCAAAGGTAGAGATCTTTAGAACTTAGTATAGAGAAGAAAATCTCTGTAGAAGATAAAAAGGTCTACTGTAGAGGTTTGGTTTGGTTTCGTTTCATTGCATTTAGTCTCTGCCTATTTGTAGTCATTTGTAAAACATTTGTAGTCAACTGCCCTGAATTCCTGGTTAGAGTAATCCCCAGATCATATCACATAAAATAGAGCTATGTATCATGGAGCACTACAAAGCTCTAATGTCACAAGGCAGATGAGGACTGTAAGGCACATTGCTTTTCTTTCCTCATAGGATAACAAATTTGCTGACGCTGTCCCCTTGGTTTCAGGGCTAAGGATCTGATAGAGCTTAATTAGACCTCAGGCAGCCTGAGGCAAACTTACAAGAAGCTTTTCCTGTATTTTGAGAGTCTTAATTCTGGTCTCCCTCCTGTCTTACTTCAGGAGGGCTCTACACCATTCTCCGGACCACTTCCTAAACAGGACAGCAGGCAAAACAGAGATTAACATATATGAGTAGGGAAGGTGGGAAGAAATGGAAAAAGGGAAAGGCAAAGAAACTGTGACAAGGGAACGATAAGGGCACAAAAGCAAGCACAATCACCTGTTCCCTCTTGGACACACAGTGCCTTCCTTTTCAAGCGGTGCCTCATTCTCCCTGTATCCAGGTGGTGGCACTGGTGCTCTTTCTGCCTTCCCTGTGGGCAGCGTTCAGTTTGTCTCCCCAGCATAGGAAGAACTCTAGGAGGTAAAGGAAGAGATGAGGAACACTTGGATACCCAGTGTTGGACCCGTTGAAACACAGCTCCCTGAAAGGCCACTCCTTTGCAATGCCTTGCCTTCACAAGGGTGTAGCAAGGGCAGGAAGAGGAGCAGCAACGGGACAATTAAGGGGTGTAGTCTACAGGTGGTAGAGGCAGGGAGTGGGCAGCAGAGTTCCTTCTGTTTGTAAGGCAGTCACAGACGGTAAGTTAGATGAATTTGATCTTAAATTATGCAGACTGTAGCCACAAACACTTAGGTTAGTTTTTATCATTTTCAAAGACTTGTATAACCTCAAAATCTTTATAAAATTCACCGTTGTATCACTCTACATGGTGCCTGATTTTATAGACAGAAAGAGAATATATATATAATATATTAACTTTGTTTATATGATATATATTATATATATTAACTTTGGATGTATATATTATATAATAAATTAACTTTGTTGTTTTCAGCAAAGTCACCTAGCAAGTTAGTGATAAAGTTCTCTGGAGTCTTTTACTGAGTAAGCAAAAACACCAGATTTTAAAGTCTCAGCTGCATGACCAGTGCTATATTCACAAGTTTTTCTAGTTAATCTAAGAAATTCTCTAACTATATTACAGGTGCTTTTGAGCATTCTTTGCAAATAAGCACTTGGGTCTAAGTTTGAAAGAGACCAATTTAAACTTTCCAAAGGTCCTAGAAGAACAATCACTGGTCTTTTTCATCAAGTAAATGTGACTACATCATGACCTCTAAATAAGATAAAAAGCACTGGGAATCCTCCTGTGTTTTGATCCATGACTAAAGCTACAGACTAAGGATTACAAATGGACACTTTGGTGAAATGTATAACTTTGGTGGTGGACATGTTTGGTTTCTATTCCTCCCCCAGTCTCTATCAAACAGTGTGATCTGGAACAACTCACTCAGTCCTCCTGGTGCTCCGACTTCCTCCTCTGTAAAACATATTAATTCAGTTGGATTCTTTAAATCCCACCATTTCCATAAATAATCGTGATTCTTCTGAAAACCTCCTTGTAAGCAATATTCCTCTACCTCAATTACTACTGGGTAGAGTTGCTTCCTTGAACTATGTGTCCTGACTCTAAAGTCTATTTGAAAAAGTGCCTACAGAGGCTGGGGATTTAGCTCAGAGGCACGGCACCTGCCTGGCAAGCATGAGGTCGTGAGTTTGGTTCCTGGTACCGGGGAAAAAAAAAGAAAAAATGCATACATAGGTTAGAAGTACATAACATGTTTTACTTTCTGTGCGACTTTTTCTGCACCATTTTGAGGCCTCTATTAAACATTTCTGCAGTATGTAAGTTTGAACTTTGACCAGCAGTGCCCATGGGGCTGGTACATTTAGCAGTGTATCTCATTTTAATATCAATCATTTCCATAGTTAGCTAAAGCTCGGTGTCAACTTACAGTTGTTGTCAGACAAGAGAAAACAAGGACTGAAAAGAGTTGAGGAGTGAATGGCCCTTCCAGAAATGAACTGTCAAATGAAATCAGGCCACCCAACTGAAGTAATGTATGACTGCAACTCACAGAGAGAGTGAAGGTAGATATAGCACTGGTGACAAAAATGACTTCTCTTTTGGCCAAGTTAGTACAGTCTAAGTTAAATTAGTCTGTTGTAACTTAGCTACATCAGGCTAAGTTCATACAGTCTGTTTTGTGTAGTTATGTTCTCTTTACAGGAGAGAATGTCGGTATCTGTAAAGGATTTAGGCTGTTCACTAAGCAGAATTCATTCTGACTGTCGTAACGTGCAGCCTCAGAGTTCAAAGAACAGTTATTTTGTACTGGGAAGTGGTAACACATAGATTTCCCTGCTGCTACATGGCTTTGTGCTCCCTAGAAGTATTAGATCATTCGTGTTCATCTTAACTAAGTCTTCTGATTCACTGAGAAATTAGGCAGTAAGAGATACATTTCTGTTCTGACTTGTGAAAGTTCACATTTAGCTGAAAGATCTGATCTATTTGTCTGAAATCAGATTAATTATAAGTACAAATGACACAAACCTCATTAATGCTTTCTATTAAGAGTTTTGTTATAGCTTCTCTCTTACATATATTGAAGTCAAATATATTTTGAAAAGATTTTTAAAAGGGTAACTGATAAAGTCAAGCTGAAGAGATGTATGCAGCTGTTGTTGCTTGGATGATATATTCACTCATTTCTCAGAATGCACATACTAACACTAACAATGTTCAACCTCCCTTGAGGCCCCTTTTCTCTATTTTGTAAAACAAACCATTTTCCTTTAAGATAAAAAGTTATGGAAGGAATGTTTATAGGCCTCTGATTATTTTTATTCTCTGCAGCCCTAATATATGTGTTAATGCTGATAGTGTAGTATGGTGACTACTTTAAGCCCACATGGGCTTTTAAATCCTAAACTGTGGACAGATACTGGTTTTTATGAGATTTTAGACAAGTAAGCAATGCGCATTTAAATCTTCACTGTTCCCACCTTTCCAGAAACTTTGAAATTTTCTGGTTTATTTTTGGTTAAAATTGTAAAGTAAGCATTGTTGATGGCCCTTATTTTGTACCGTATTTTTAGAGGACATAGGCCTACAACAGATGCTGTCGGTACTGCAGGGACCTAGAGGGGACATGCAGTCCACCTCTGTGACACACGAAGACACATGTGAGATGACTGGGAAATAGTAAAACACAGCAAATGTTAAATCAAGCTCCATTTTTACAGCTGTAACTAAGGAGTTAGTGCTGCTATATCTTTATTTACTCGAAGGAGCCAGTTGCTCACAGCAGTTAAAGAGCTGTGAGAACACTTTAATTCTTATCTTGTACTTCTGTTTATATACCTGTGTGACGGACTTTATTGTTTCTGAATTAACACATAGCTCTGTATGACTAATTTCCATGAACCCTATATTTAAGGATGATTCTAGGTCTTGCTTTTTCTATCCTGCCCTGAAGATATTCCTTCTTTCTCTAATTTGAGTTCATCACACACAACCAAATGCTGACCACTTGTCTAACTTACCTTGAGCATAGTCAATTTAAACTGTACGGCCAAGAATTAGCTAGCAAGATTGGAGAAAACGAATTTGCAGCCAGAAACTTTGAACTGATCTCTTTTAATGACTCTCCTATAGCTTCTAGTGTTTTTCAAATATTCCATTCACAGGAAGGGATTAGAATGATAGTGTCCCATGGAAGTGTAAATATCTACGGTGGCCTTGTCCAAACAGAATTTGTCACACCAGTCTGCCTCTTGTCTTTCTGCTGCCTAGAATTTAAAGTTCATGCTCTTTTGCCGCGTATCCAAAGCTTCCACCCTAAACTCACCTCCTCCTCCTCTGCATCTCACAAAGCTGTTCCATCAGACTTGTACTGGGCAATCTCCATGCAAGTCAAACTCATTCTGACCTCAGTAGTTTGTTCAGTCAATCCCCACATCCGAAATGCTTTCTTCCCTACTTGTCTACCTTAACTCTGTTTCCTCTCCATTCATGGCCTGACTAGAATCTTCCTCTTCTGTGTGTGTGTGTACCTTGAAGATGGAGATAATTTCAAGCATTCTGGAAAGCTGCAAAAATGTCACCTACTGTTAACCTATCGTTCTCTCCTAATCTTTTCAGTTGCAAGTTCTATTCCTTTCTTTTCTCCCTTTCTCCTTCTCTCCCTTTCTCCTGTCACTATTTGTCTGCTTGTATTATGCATCTAACTATCTGGTTTTTTAATCACTGAAAAATAAGCTGCGCGTCCTATTCCTTTATCCTTCTATATTCCAGTGTGGATTTCTAAGAATGTGAACATTCTCTTACATAACAACAGTTGCTATAGCCTGACACTTCCCAATTTCCACAGCTTGGCACCGTTTCACCCTCAAGATGACCACTTCCCATTTGATTAATATCTTCAGAGTTGTTTTCTTGTTCTGACCCTTAAGCATTTTTCAGTGTGATTTACTGTTGTGAGTAAAAACTTCAATATTACACCAAGTTTTTCCAACGTGCTCTTGGCTCAGTTGTGTTCCCATATCCCCTTGACCAGACTGCCCTAATAACTGGATTATGGTAATGCAAAGCCCGGGATAGTCACTAAAAGTTCTCACTTCCTGGGGTTGGTTGAAGCATTTGGTCTGAAATTCATCCCATTATCCTTAGAGAAAAATCAGATAATATATTTGAGAAAAAACAAGGCATTTTTATTACGGGCTGTGTCAGGCTTTTGGCTGCAGTTTTGATTATTGTCCCTTAACAACTGCAAGAGATGAAGAACAGAACCAAGAATGGAAAAAGTCACACTCTGAAGTATGTAAGTAACTGGATTGATTTCATGTTCAAATTCTAGAGCTCAGCCTTTCTAATTATGAAAATAGCAGTTCCGCTTTATGTCTTGTTTTTCAAAAACAGTTGAGGCCTGGGGATGTAGCTCAATGGTAGTGTACTTGCCTACCATGTGCAAAGCCTTGGGTTCAATCCCCAGTACCACACACACACACAAAGGAAAAATTCAAAATATAGTTTAGCTGAACAATAATATGAGTTCCAAACGAGAAAATGGCTAGTAGTCAAGAGGATCAAATTATGCACATGATTACTGGCAATCTCTTTAAAATTTGAGCTGAATGAAACCATGAAATCTTTTCAGTCCCACTAATTTTGTGCCATTTCATAAGAAATGTGTCCTTCTAAATGATTTTTATTTCTCCTAAATGATTTTTATTCTTTTTTAAACATGTGTTTCCATCATTCCCAACAGTTTCAAACAAAACATATTGTAAATTATTAAATAGGTCCAAGGTTAATTTCCATGATTTTGAAATATCAGCATGAATTTCTAACCATTGTCTCAATTGCGGATAGAGATTTTTGACCCAGGGAATAGTTTGTACAAGCAGCTAGTCAGCTTGTAGTGTCTAAATTTGCAAAGAAATGAATAGACTTTAAATAAATAGGGATTCTTCAACATTCTTCAACATTCCCCACTAGGCTGCTTATAAGATAATTTTATTAAATTAGCCTTTATAAAGTTATGTTATTAATAAATGCTTCACCAAAGCCTAACTCCTCGTCTTCTTTGGTGATCGTATCTAATCTCATGACCTTAAATCCAGTCTGTATGCTGATGATGCCCAAATTTATGCCATCAGCCTGTTCTGTCCTCTGAAATTCCTGAACCAACCAAATACTACTGTCTACTTGATTGGTACATTTGGATCTCAAATTTAGTAGTTCCAAATCAAGCTCCTAGAATTTTCTTCCCAATCATTGCACACAGTCTTCTCTTCTCAATAAGTAACAACTATATTTTTTCAGCACCATAGACTAAAATCTTAAATGGCATCATATACCCCATTATTTCTCTTTCACACACCCACATCAAGTCCACCAGAAAATCATATCTTTATCTTCAAGGTATTTTCATAATTTGGCCATTTTTAAAAACACCATTGCTAACACTCTAGACAAGTCAGTACCATCTCTCATCTGGATTCCTGCAATAGTTACCTGACTTATCTCACGTAATCTTTTCTCAAGAATAAAACCAAAGCAGTATTTTCATTACCTAAGCCAGAGCTTCTTGTTCCAGTCATTACAAAGTAGCTGGATTTGATTTATCCTTCTGCTGCAAGCAACTATAAAACTAGATAAAATATATAGAATAATAGTTTGTAGTCCAAAATGAATACAAATCAGTATCTGGCTACAAACCCTGAGAAAAAGGAACTATAAGAGCTGAGCCTCACCTTTTCCCTAAATGTATTTTTCAATGGATTTCAGTCTTTTCAGTAGAAGAAACCAAGTTTAGAGCTCAGCAATGCCACCAGGGCTAGGTGGCATTTGAGGAGAGGCAGAGGACAAGGAATCAGAGATAAGGTAATCACACGCAAGGGCTGCCACAAAGCTGCATGGAAATTCTCCGTGGCTGAGGGTTGTATTGCCTGGATGCATGAGCAATTCCAGAAGGCATAGTAAAGAAGGCATGTACAGCAAATATTTGAGAAATGGCAGTCATCTGGCACAGTCAAAGGAGAGACATTTTGGTGAAAATTCTGTGGTGAGGATAGATACACACACACATACACACACACACACACACCCAAAATCATGGACTAGAAATAAGGATCATGTCAAGGAGTAGAACCATAGTCAAGCACTCAGCAACACACTGAAATTGGCATACCAGAACAAGCCTGAAACCAATCCTTGGTATTTTCAAGATGATACATTAGTAATCTTAAGTGAGGAAAAGAAAAATGTGCAAAACATCTATGCCTAGCATATAAGCAAAAATTCCTACACAACTAAAGAAGCTAGAAAGTGTATTTCATTTTGTGGAATTTGTTTTAAAAGAGCATAGAAAAAAATCATTATTTTCCTCAGAGGAACAAATTATAAAGAATATAGCTTAATGCTCAGCTGAAAACCTGGAAGCCAAGAGATAAGAGAATGATCACATTTAAGAGCTGACAAATGCCACCAATTTAGTATCCTGCACCAACTGAAAATATTCTTAAAATTTAAAGTGAATTATAGATGTTTCAAAATAAATGAAAGCTAAACAAATTCAAAACCAGCAGACAGGAACTTCTTCAGGGTGAAGGAAAATCTTTCCTTCCTTCTCTGTTTTACTCCCGCTGTCCTTCCCTTCAATCACTTCCCAAGTAAACTACCTGCATCCAGGCTTAGATTTTTACTCTGCTTTGAAAGGAACCAAGACTGCATAACCTCCTCAACAGCATAAATACACCCTTATCATCAGTCAAACATGCTTGATTTCTGGTAGTAAGTACAGACAGTCCTTAACCCCACAGTAGGTTATTTATGGAAAATAGGCCATATGTCAAACTTATGTATATGAAACCTGGTATTCCTAAGAAACAAGGCAATGTTCTCTTTCTTGATTTAAGGAAGAGGTACCCATTTTTTCCCATAGAGAGTATTTTAAATGAGAATTATAGAACTGACCAAAAACTAAAGCATAAAGTTTTATTTAATAGAAGATTCACAAACTATAATTTAAAAATCTGTGCAACTGCTGACTTAATTTGATTCAATATGTTAGAAGAATATGTGTAGAAGTTCGGACAGACGTCCATGAGAAGATGCCAAGCCATTTTAAAGGCACTTGAAAAGCCAATTCAGGAATGTTAGCTTTCCTGTTCCTGTACTTTTTTCTTTTCTTTCTTAAAAAGTTTTCATATGGTAACATAGGCTGGGAATCAGTTGTCAGATTTACTGTAACATCCAATGTTGTAAAAAAAAAAAAAAAAAAGTCCTTAAAATCATCTTTGGTTAGCCTGTTGTAGTGTTGATAAGTGGTAACAGGTTATATCTGACAGAGCATCATGTGACTTAGATCAGTGCAATAAATTAGGGACGAAGACATGAAGGCTTATGTGGCACAGGCTGCTGCAAGCAAACACTAAGAATATCGACACATTTTTAACCGTAGATGTTTCACGAAACGACATCATCCACAGTGAGGGGAAGTGTTGATGGTACAACTATTAAAGGAACAGTGGAAGATAAGTTCTTTTGTTGATGAATTTTTCAACATGGGTAGGCCCACTTCACCTGGAATAGAGGGAATTAAGCCCCTTTCTCAAGTTAGGGTGTCAGGATTTAATTTTTGCCTCTTCTATTTCCTAGCTCTGTGTCACCTTTGGCAATTTGCTTCACCTCACTAAACCTCAGGGATTTTTTCTATTATGTGAAAAGTTGGTATAATAATACCGCCAGACTGGGGGTGTAGCTCAGTGGTAGGGCAATTACCCAGCAAGCATGACACTATATTCAATCCCCAACACCACAATATAAATAAATAAATACAAAATAATTAAAATGTGATTTTAAGGGGAGGCTGGGAATGAAGCTCTGTTGAGAGTGCTTGCCTGATGTATGCAAGGCCCTCGGTTCGATCTCAGCAATGCAAAATAAAACAAACAAACATAGTACCACCTTCACAGAGTCATTGTGAAGATTAAATAAGAAGTTATGAGAAGAATTCAACACAGTGCGGGCACACAGCAAATGCTTAGTAAATGTTGACTGGCACTGCCATCTTCCTCCTCCTCCTCAGTTTCTTCCAACAGACCCTACAAATTTGTTTATCTTCTCTGACACATTTAACTCCTTTTTTATAAGATTTGCATCTTACCACCTGGAATAATTTTTCTCAAGCCCAGTAGCCTCATTTCTGTAGGCAAAAACTCCCCACAATGTATTCCACATTCTGATACACTACCATCAGTAGCAATGAAAAATCTTCATAGCTAACTGAGCATTTAGTTTGCATTTTCATTGGGCTCTCCTTTCTCTGGTTGGTATTAAGAAATGTGTTTATATTTCTGCTCCTCCAGGCCTCTACACACCAGCAATCCCATCTGATATTGTGCTCCATCCCACCAATGCTCCTCCCTAAACATTGCCTCTTCCTTCCTGTCCTTCAGGAGTGCCCTAGAAGTGAAAACAAGCAAGCCAGTTACGTCAACATAATTCTGAAGATTTTCAAGTGTATACAGTAAAAGAATGAAGGAGGGTATAACAGGTTCATAACAGGAATGGAAGGTAAATATTTTTCCTGGTAGCTCTTCTGCCTTCTAACTCTCCTAGTTCCCTACCAGAGAATCTTTCACTGGTCAATCTTTCCACGCACTTGAAAATTATCCTGTGCTTTTCACTGGTCAGTCTTTCCACTCACTTGAAAATTATCCAGTACTCATCATGAATACCCCAGCCTGGATCCTTCAACATTGTCATTTTTCCCACTAAAAGTCTTATTAGCTCCAAACTAAGATTTTAATGAATTATGACCTTAAGAATAAAGAATAGCTTTGATCTTAAAAAGAATAAATGACTGTTGGCTCAAGATATTAGCTCACTCTAATTTCCACACTGCCATTCATCCCCTTAGTTAGTTAATAAAAGTATGCGGAGAGAATATCAACTATTTCTAGTATTTTCTAGGACCCTGAGACTCCATTAAAATCTTAAGCTAGTTATCCCTAAGGGCTACATTCCCAAAAATGGAATTTAGTGTGGCTGGCCCATGCGTCTGTGTGTTTGGGGTGGAGGAGAGTGGGGAGGTTTGCCTAGATGTGAACAATTGCCCCTTACATAGCTCTTTGGAAAGTATGAATTTTTTGCATATTAAGTGGTCTTAGTGTAGGCCATATCTATGAAGAGAAAATTTCAAATCTGATACATGTATGGCAGAAGGTCTATAAATGGTCTTTTGCAAATATATAAGTATCCTTTTTACAGTAGGTAGTTTATATAAGGCAAAGACATAATTTAAAATGAAATGTAGGAGTATGGAATGATTATGAAGTTCTGAGGTAGATTCTTATACTGTTGGCATCTTTGAGAAATAAAGCTTAATCCAAGATGATTTGAGAAGATGGATCAGAGGTTAAAGAACACTGCACAAATACTTCTGCTGTCTAAAGCTAAATTGCTTTTGGGCATTCCTCCATCTATAAAGAGGCAGGAGACAAGATTAATGTTTGTTTGACATTCTAGCCATTAGGTTTAAAGTTTAGTCTTCAGTGAGGAAAGGGAATCACTTGTAGTTTCAAAAAGTGAGGGACAAAAAGCCTTCAGCTAAGGAAGGAAAAGTTTAGACTAGATATTAGGAAAAAGAATGTTCTCATGAACAAGAGCCATGGAGCATTGGAGTAAGTGCCCAGGAGAGGTCAAAGGAGCTTCTGTGCAGAATAGAATGGTTTCATTAAGATGTTATAGGAGTATTAGCAATAACTTGAAAAATGCAAATGGAGTCGAGACCTTTTCTGATTCTGTGACCTAATAGGGCAGAAGACTGGCCCATTCAATAGCAAGCCAAGCTCAAGGACATAGGCAAGAAGTTCTGGAAAAATAACAATCTATTGGCCAAAACCACAGAGACTAAAGAATCTTCTCCCATCTACTGACACCTAAATACTCTTTCAGAAATGCCACACTAAGCTCAGTATTCAAAACCAGTGATAAAGGAGTTAAAGATGAGCATCGAAACCCAGAATTTCAGAAAACTTCAAATAAATGATCATATGTGTTTTTAATTCCCTGAAGCTAGAGAGCAGAACAATATGCTATGGACTGGCAGATCACTTCATAGGAAGGCCAAGGGCCAGGCATGTATGATGTATACATTGGGTCAGTTTTCAAGTAACAGGAAAGTTGTCAAGAAAGTCATCTGAAGTTCCAGTTTATAATCTAAAGACATATTGTTTTCCTAATATTTGGTGGCCCGTACAGGAAGGGGTCAAGGGGACTATGCTGATATTTCCCACCTTTTCCTTTTGTAGCCCTAACACCTCCCAGTGGGGCCTCTATCCTTACCTTGTCTCTTGCTTTCTCCTCTTCCTTACAAGCTTCAGGTTCCAAAAGTAATGCCTGAAGAGCCTTGACTGACCTTCATAGATATCAAGAGGTTAATTTTGATTAACACAGATCTAACTTTCACTTGGTCTTGAACACCCAGCAAAATCGTATAACAAAAACCACTAAAATAATAGTCATACAGGCTCTACATAAAAAGGCAGTTCCAGTCACTGAGCCCTGCTAACAGTTTCCAGCCACAGACAGATCTAGGAGCCAGCTGGTTACATTTGCTACTCCAATCCAGTAAGAACAGTGGCTGGGTGTTCTCCTTCCCCAATCTGCCTTTCCATTCTAGTGCTCATGCTTTGGTCCTACATGCTTTGATCTCTTGGTAAAGTTTGTTTATTCCCACCTAAAAACTGTCAGACTCCCAGTGATCATGCAGATGGAGTCAATGATAAAAATGCCTGGGATCCATTGCCTCCAATCAAAGTCTGACCAAGGGGGCATATACACCAGGCTTCACATAATATGCTGTACTTTTATTCCAGATAGTCATGATAATGTAATTGTAACTCCACAGGAGATAAAACACAGAGGTCTAGGGCTACAAATGTCTCAGGATCACCTACAGAGTTCACAGGATTCAAGCAAGTCCACTATCCTATCTTGGAGTCTTCCCTTTGTAGTGCCTGTTCTCCTTTTTCTACTGTTCGTTATTGCCATGCCTAATCAATCTGCTTCAAAGATTTCTCACCAACAGAACTGCAGCCATTTCACTGGCAGATGCTAAAGACCACATCAGTATGCTCCTCCTTCAGTCCAGAAAAAAAAACCCTACCACCATTGCCCCTACTCAGCAGGAAGCTGTTAGGAAAGAAATGTGCCACCCATTTTCCTTATCTAACCATAGAGTCTGGAGTGAAGGAATCGGACCACCACCATCCTGGTCTGAGCGGAGCCCACTTTAAATCCCTTCCCCCTGCTGTGCTTTCACACCTGCCACAGAGGTATCTCAACGGGTTAATCAGCCCAGTAAGCAAAGCTACGCCCTGTAATTCCCAACCATTGCTCATCCCTGCTTTTGACAAACAAGGCACACCTCCTTGTGCATCTTCAATCCCCATCCCAGGCGGACAGGCACAACTCCTTTGTACTGACCCACCCACCCCGCAGAGTCGCATAGTGACTTTTCCCTTCCACATCCCCCCTCCCCTTTATTATGCTCATGACCCTATAAAGACCTCATAGCCTGAATGAGAGTAGCTGGTCTGCTCTCTAGTGAGAAGGCGTCCCTCTCGGGTTTGTTCTGAAATAAACCGGTCCTGCTGAGCCTGTACCTCTGTATCTTTTCCTTTTTCCTAACTGTTACCAGACCTACAATCACATGCTCCATTAAATTCAGCAGAACTTATTCCAAATTACACTTCTGAAACCTAGCCTCTAAAATCCTATATAACTGGGATCCCCTCCTCAGACCAGGAAAAAAAACAAAAAATTAACTTGTTTTTAATCTTTAAAATTTTGAGCCTAAAAACATCCTACATGTTGATCAGATGATCAATTCTAAAATTAAGAATTCAATCAACCACATGTGTTGACACAGCCCCTAACATTAATCTGAAATATTTTTCACTATTAATTTTAACATTAATTTGAATATTTTTCACTATTAATTTGAAATACTTTGCATTACAATGGTATAACTTTATGGTGACAGTTGTTTCAGAAGGTCACAAAAAGTAGGGATACATTATCACAAAATGACCTCCTGAGACATCTGTCACCCCCTCTCACGGGCCAGAGTGCTTTGCTTCATCAGACTGGCTGGACCCATGCAATGACCATCTCTCACATTTCTCTATTTTCTTCCCATTCCTGTTCAAAGAAGATGAGCATCTATGAGCGCAGAAAAGTTTTGAAAATTTGAAGAAGTCTCAGTGTTCCACTTACTATGGCTGTAAAACATATTGTAAAATTTAATGGCTTGAAATAATGATAATCATTTATTATTTCTCATAGTTTCTATACCCCAGAAATTCTGCTCAGCTGAGCTAGCCAGGGTCAGAGTCTCTCAGGCATTTGTAACTATCTGAAGGCTTGAATAGCGCTGGATCTCCTCCTCCAAGGGAGATTACTCACTTTGTTAACAAACTAGTGTGGGCTTGGGCTGGAGTCTCAGTTCTTCTCCCTAAGTACCTCGCACAGGGCTGCTTGTCCTCACTGCATGGCAACCAGCTTCCTCCAGAACAAGCCATCCGCGAAAGCAGAGCTGAAACTGCAATGCCTTTTATGGCCTAGCTTTGGAAGTGACACTCCTCCACTTCTGTGTATTCCATTGGCACATCAGGCCATTCCTGATTCAGTGTCAGAGAAGACCTGAGAGCTATGTGAATATTAAGAGGCTAAGATTATTCGGACTCATCTAAGTAGCTTGTTACTATACTCAAATGCCCTAACACATCAGTAACACATCGGTAAATGCATACTATTCACTGAGTCCCAGGTTTACCTTAGCCACCTGGGCTATTTGATACTTCATAGTTTGTGGTTATTTCACCCTCAAGCATTATAGCTCTTTCTTCTCCTTGGTTTTGAGACACCACACCTTCTCTTCCTTGTTTTCAAGTATGACATCAGGTTCACATTGAAAATGCCTATTTTTACTATTTGATGATTCTAGCCTCCACAGTGTTAGGTTAAGCCCCCATTTGAATTTGTTCATTAAACAAACATTTGGTAAATGCTCACCGTACACCAGGGATACACTGTTGCACAAGACAAGTGAAGCTATTAGTTAACAGAACATAGCTTAGAGTCTTCTGACTAATACGCCTCCAAAATGCTGTTCAGTGGAAAATAAGTTGTTGCCAGTCAACCCAGATCACTTTTGTAGCCACTGCTGAGTGTTCCCACAATAGAAATTCAATTATTATTCTTTTCTGATTTTCAGAATCTCTAAACTGTTCTCTTTATTCCCCATTTCTACTCCCACCTTTTATGACTAGGAGACACATTGTCACCACTTGCTAATAAATCAAGAAACTGATATTTATGAAGTGCATATGCTCTTGTTCAGAAAAGGGGGTAGAATTTCTTATTTGAGTTTGGAGGGAGAGGAGCTATCTTCCTCAAAGTTACTGCCATCCAGATGTTGGGAAAAATTTCAAACAAGGAAGCAGGGTATAGAAATACCAGTTCCATCTCTATACTCAAAACAACACATAGCACCCAAGGGGGAAAACAGAGTTGTTTATCTTACACATTTTCCCTTTCAAAGTCGTACACAAGAACACACACATTTAATTTTTGCTAACTCCCTCAAGGTTCATTACAGTCATTAAATGTGTTTGAAAACCCCTATCAGTGTAATAAATCTTCCCCATTTATGTTACATGGCAGCTTGATGCTTCTGCCAGGGGTATATTGTAAATGAAAATTCCAAGCAACACAAATAAGCTCAGAAAACTTAATTTCTTTCAAATGTCCTTCTTGGCTTGTACCACTTCATCCAAGTATAGCATTCTTTAAACCATTTCAAATTCCTATGATCAAACAGGCTAGACTAATATTACCTGGGGGTTTTGGCTCCATCCAAGAGATCTGCTTTACCAAATCATCTGTTAAAGCTCCCGGATTCCTTCAATTCAGTGAGGCTCACACATCATGTGGTATAAATTTTCACCCCCTGCACCATGTTCCAGATATCTTATGGGAGCAACTTACCTCAATCACACATGATCTTTTCAAGGGTAATTTTATATTTTGAAAACTCAAATAAGTCTCAGATGGTAACAGAGCTCTTCAAAAATTCTGTCTCTATGAAGCACATAAAATATGAGTATCTTCTCCTCCCATTTGGATTTCACGTCCTAGGGCAGTTGTAGTGAACCTATGGCACGCACGCCACAATGAGCTGTTTAAATCACTGAAAGCTCTAAAAGGTTCATCACACTGTCCTAGCCTTGAAAATTTTGATGGAATGGTGAAAAACAAAGAAATCTATGACTTACTAATTTTTTTCATGTAAAGCCAACCAAGAACCATTCAAGAATCACTCACAAGTACCAAGTGTATGAGACGTTTTTGATGTACAGAGTTACTTACGTCCATATAGAAAAATGTCTCAGAATCCTAGAGGGTCCCTTCCTCTGCCTTCATCAGAATAATTTTCATCAGTCATCTTTGTGAGAGAAGTAATAATGGAGCCAAACCTATAGGCCTAATCTCTGTTCACACCAGTTCACTTTCCTGGCTCCATAGCCAAAAACAAGCCCATATTGATCATGTTAAAAGCAATATTTGGGGCTGGGGATTTAGCTCAGCGGCAAAGCGCCCACCTGGCAAGCGCAAGGTCATGAGTTCGGTTCCTGGTACCGGAAAAAGTACCAAAAAAATAAAAAAAATAAAAGCAATATTTGCCCAATGCATACTTTATGTGCAGCACAGATATTTTTGCACACTTGCTTTTGATCCTAACATTTACTTAATGAAAGAATACATAGGTAAAATAATAAATAACCATGACTAGATAAATCTCTCAGAACTTTCTTGAGGGAAGAAAGAAATGAGACAGACATTTTCACAGAAAATAGTTCATTTTCTCTCCCTGTGCATCCTTGATGCCAGGCGTTTCCATAGGTGGTCACTTAATCAACTCTGGAAAGAAGCTTTTGTTTTCCCCTCTTGATAGATGAGAAAACTAAAGCTCACAGTCACAAAGTGACCTCCTTCACTGT
This sequence comes from Chinchilla lanigera, assembly GCF_000276665.1. Taxonomy (NCBI): domain Eukaryota; kingdom Metazoa; phylum Chordata; class Mammalia; order Rodentia; family Chinchillidae; genus Chinchilla; species Chinchilla lanigera. The sequence goes on along the minus strand of NW_004955426.1, from coordinate 18,628,115 downwards.
GATCACATAGGTGGTAAGTTCAGAGTTAGATCCTAGCTCTTTGGTGCTCTCAAACTTGGTAGGGAGAAGGCTACAGTTAACACCTGAAAAGTATCTGCTTTAACTATAAAAAGCAGCAAACGTGGTGAGTTCTCAGCAGAGGAAATTTTAGTCCAGTGAAGTTTTGATTGTCAAATGATATCAATAGCAACAAACATATTACTAACTAATGTGTTGGTTGTATTATTGAAATACATAAATGTATTATACAAATTACTATATTATATAACAGAATTATTCTATTAAATGTAATCAATTGTTCAGTTGAAATCAATTTAGAAAAGATACTCATTAAATATATTTACTTATTGTAAGCATTTAACTAAAATGTATTAACAAATGTTTATTCACAATATTCTTTATGTCTGTCCAAAAAAAAATAATAGATTTGAAAAAGGATAAGTATTTAAAATATATAAAATGTGAATTTACTCATTGGATTTCCACATAGGTGTCTTGAATATATGTTCCTTCCAATATACCTTCTGTAATTTCTTGTTTCAGCTCTTTAAAATGAAAATACAAATGCAGATTTCTTACACAGCCTTAGACATTTTCAATCTTTGACAAGTTCCCTTGTCTACACTGATTTAATAGAACTTGTCTTACAAGTTCGTCTTCATCTACTTTTTTTTTTTTTTTTTTGGTTTTTCTCCGGTACCAGGAACCGAACTCACGACCTTGTGCTTGCCAGGCAGGTGCTTTGCCGCTGAGCTAAATCCCCAGCCCCACTCATCTACTTTTTTTCCAAAATATTCTCTGGTAATTTTGTTTTCACCTTCCTGTTTCATCAGTTTGGGAGGTTACCTACCTTGTGTCATTTCAATGGCATTTACAGTCAAACTAAGTTGGCTGCTTGGCAGGCATCAGAGAAGAACTGCCGGCATATTAGAGTGAACCTGCTCACCTTGAGCTTTCATGAGCTGTGGCATGAGACTGTATGCCTCCCCCAAGGAATGGAAAGAGGCAGAGGTTAATACAGCAAGGCACACATATGAGTTGGTTCGCAGAGGTTCATGTGTATGTGTGTAGTGTGTGGTGCAGAAGCATTTTTGATTGTTAATGAATATTTTAATATTTCAAATCATCTAACTTTTGACAAATTAAACTTATTTCCAAATCACAGAGGTAGCAGCATAAGCCGGTATGATTTGTCTGACTGGCATAGCATGACTGAAGAATTAAGGTGTGAGAAATGTCCACAGGACACCACAGACTTTGGTGCAGGTGTAAGGGATGCTGAAGAACCAACAGGATCAGGTGTAGGCAATCCAGAGACACATTTTTCCCTCAGAGATGGAAGAGGGTTCTATGGCTCAGGAACAGAGGGCCATAATTTAGCTTGAGAGAAACAGTGGGAGTCAATCTGGCAAGGCAAGTTGAGACTTGGTATTGATGGACTCCAGAGGCTGTTTCCCAGGGTATTTGAAAAGATGAAGTTTCTGTGGTTCAAGAGGAGAAAATCTGACATGCATGGTAGCACACACCTGTAATCCCAGCATGCGAGAAGGTGAGGAAGAAATCATGAGTTCAAGGCCAGCCTGGGCATAGTGCAATTCGGTCCCAAAAAATAAGAGAGTGGGAGGGAGAGAGAGAGATTCTAAGAAATCATTTAGCAGCCGCAGCAGGCTAAACTTCAGGAATTCTGCATTCAGGGACCACATTCTTCTCAAGACTTAACTTCACCTAGAATAGCCAAACTTAGGTCTATCTTCACTCAGGTAAGAGTTATCATGACTAGTCTCCATTCCTGGGAAGAAAGAGAAAAATATTTTCAGGCTCTTTCAAAGAGAAAACTACATGCTACTAGGGGTACAGGTATAGTTATCATTTGACATTCAAAACTTTCTGTTAAAAATTTTATAACTATGTAAGTGTAACCGTTTATAAGGCCTAAGTATCTGATATATTAAAATTAATTTAATAATTAATTATAATTATTTATTTTCTCTCACTTATAGGACTATGTAGTATAAAAAATATGGTGTTCCCTTCCCCCAGTCATCCACTAGAGAAATAACAAACTTCAACTCTGAAATATACAAAATGTAATGCAACATAAGTTTTAATTAACATGGCCTTAAAATTGAAGCTTTCTCCTTTTATGGGTGAGAAAACTGAATGACTAAAATGTTGAAAATTATAGAGAGCCCTTCTTGGTTCTTGTCACAGCCCAGGAAGTTTGTATTTGTAATCTCATGAAAAATTATTGGAATCCTAGTGAGTTAATTCCAATCTACCACTTCCAGGGCAACCCATGGTGAGGATAAAGACACTGAGGCATATTTTATAGTTATGGGGAGCCAAGGCTTCCTAAGTCCAGCCATAATGATGGCTATCCAGAGCAAAGGCCTACTCAGGGCTGAACCCAGGTTTTATTAGCTCATGAAGAAAAGAGTGGCTTGAGGATGAGTGACTGTGAGAATGGCGGGAAGTAGGTGAGTGCTGTGAGCTGGGCTAGGTAGGAGGCATAATGGCACCTCTGCAATATGCAGAGAGAAAGATCTGCAGAAAGAGTAATCTGCATAACACAATTGAGATAGTATCTAATGTTTTGGGGTCAGTGCTTCAGCTCTGATGTGTAATCTTTGAAGCCCCAGGAAGTCATAGCCTCTATCTAGATGCTGGATCCCAGCCAACAGCATGGAGCCCTGGTTCTTCATCCCACCTTGTGCTGGCTCACACAGGGGAAACACACCTGTCTTCTTCAAAGACTACCATCAGCACATTCGCTGGACCAATATGCATTGCTTAAAGCCAGTTGAAGGGATAAGGAAAAGTCCTAGCCAACTCTGTACATATCAATACATGGAAATAGGGTCGGGTTCAATCAAAATGGAGACAGTTGCTCCTCCTTCAAGGAGAGTCACCCGGATGGTCCTCCTCAGCGAATCACACAATATATGGCAGAAAGAGAGCTGGCACAGCTTTTTTTAACCTCTCCACCACACCATGCTCTCTCTACTCCCAGAGTTTATATTTTAGGCCCAAATCAAGAAAAGCATAATCAAATTCCACTAATCCAGAACTCCCTCAATGAGCTTTATGTTTCCCATGAAGCTCCAGAGATTATCAGCAAAATGTATTGTATGCATTTTCCTGCAAAAATTATTCTCAGAGTGGCTCTATGACATCAAAAAGGCTAACGCATATTAAAAAGCTTATACTACAGGGAGGAAAGATCTAATATTTTCAGTTGCTCATTTTTTCCTATCTTCCTACCACTTTTCTTTTATGTGAAGTTTTATTAACATTGTTTTCTTCTACATGAGTCTCCAGAAGCCAAGATGTGAATTAGGATATATGTATTTGACCACAGTTAGCAGGCAAAATTCAGCCAATTTTTAATGAGTTTGGAACATTTCTATGCCCATATAAAACACAGGGTACTATAGATCTTGGGGGAAAGCAGATAGTTGTATTACCCTTTTGATCCTATTATTTGGGAACTTTGTGTTCACAATGATTCCTTTCCACAAACAAATATAATTCAACATTTTCATTAATGTCTAAGATGAAACTGACTACCAAAGAACCACAGATTTGCCACTTTATATCCAGAAGAACAAATTTCTGGGTTGCCACCTTAAATAAGAGAGTGTTTCTAAATGATAATAAAGAAGCAATTTGGTCTTACCCAAAGGATTAGATCTGGAAACCTGGTCCCCATCTCAGCTCTGCCATTTGCTGGCTGAATAACTGTAGATTTGCTACTTAATATTTGTGAGTGCAAATTTCCTTACTTGTAAAATAATAGGAAATATTATTTGACTTGCTGGGATAGTGTTTTTTATGATCATCAATGTTTCTGTTATGAGATGCCTGTCTCCTCCAAACTCATATGTTGAGACTCTAACATTCAGTACCTTCGAATTTGAACATATCTGGACATAGGGCCTTTTAAAGAAGCAATTATCTTAAAATGATATCATTACAATGAGCCATATTCCCATCTGACTGATATCCTTACAAGAAGAGGAAATGTGGATTTACAAAAAGACACCAGGAGATGTGCACAAAGAAAGACTATATGAAACATAGCGAAAAAGTGGCCATCTGCAATCCAAGGAAAGAACCCTCAGGAGAAACCAACCTACTAATTCCTCAATCTTGGATTCCTATAAAACTGTGGAGGGGAAATTTTTTGTTGCTTAAGCCATTCAGCCTCAGTGTTTTATTAGCAAATTAACATGGTGTTGAAGCTAGTAATTACTAAAAATATGTAAGTATTTGATTTGCACAGCAAGTAGACTTTTATCTACATGTCAAAAAGGATTTCAAGTTACTTATATCCCTTTTTCATCCTGACTGGTCCTTTCCAACTTCCAGAATGCAATCTGTTGGTATTCATCTAAAGCTTAGAACTGAGCTAAATATCAGAATTTAAAAGTATTTTTGAATCATTCTGTGCCAAGTTCTCATATTACAGAAAAGTTTTGAATCCTGGATTCACACAGATGTTAGTCAACTTTGTATTACTATTTCAAAACAAAGAAAAAGTTTAAAATAGGAAAGGTTTATTTTGGCTCACGGTTTCAGTCCATGATCACTTGGCTCTGTTAATTCTGGGCCTAGGGTAAGGCAGAATATTGTGGCAGGGAGCATGTGATGGTATCTCAGCTGAGAATATAAATGAAGAGCAAGGGGAAGGGACACATTCCTTCGAGGGCACATGCCCTATGACCCACTTCCTCTGAGGAGGCTCCACTTTCTAGTAGCTACCACCTCCTGGAATAATGAAACTGTGATCCATCAATGGGTTAATCCATCGATGAGGTGAAAGCCCTCATGACACACTCACCTCTGTAGGTCCCACCTCTGAGCACTGCTACATGGAGACCTAAGCCTTCAACACATGCATTCTGAAGAGATATTTCTGATCCAAACCATAACACACAGTTGCCCATTTCTGTAAAACAATAGAGTGGTAGATAGTACCTTTGTCATAAGAGTATGTGAAGAAAAACATGGGTAATGCCAGAAGAGCCAGTAAAAGTGCTTAGTATGTAGTAACTCCTCATTATTGAGAATGGGAAATGCCTTGATCTGGGTCTTATTGCTAATTATTGATAAATATAGCTTTCCAGCAATTCTTGGAGTACTGATATTCTCAGATTTCCCCCCAAATCCAAACCCAGTAAGTTTTCCCCATAGTAATCAAACTGATCAGCCTCAGTGCAAACTTGTTGGGAATCTGATGAGTTCTATAACATTTGATTTAATCTGTCAATGAGAACCGCAAAGAACTTGGTGTGCTGAAGAATTCAGGCCATTCAGAGTTCCTTGTGGACTTTAGACTCAGTTAAAGCTAGACTAACCTACTAGGCCCACACCTTAGCAGTTCACTCCAGTCCTCTTTCATTCTAGAGGAAAAACAGAAGCCCAGAATGCAGTCCAGGAAAGCCTGGCTGGCTCCCCTGATCATCCAATGGGTCATCATCAGAGATAAGCTAGCAGCCTGAGTTCAAGATGAATTAGTCCTCCCATTCCACCAACCCCCAGCTGGATCCACTCCTAATCCTTAAAAAATAAAAACAGGCTCTATATTTCCCTTTGACCCTGTCCTTTGCTTTCTACATGGATCCTCTCCAGCAGTGTTGAACCATTAATTTCGACTTTTTTATCCTTGTCTTCCCAGCATTTCCACAAGCAGATGGCCAGACTCAAAATATTTCCCAATGTGGAATACTGGATTTTGGTGGAGTATGATTTCATGTTAAGCTTAAAGACTGTAGTAAAGATTGCACTAGGGACAGTTACCTGCCAGCAAGTAACCATTGCCTCCAGTCTGACCTGAATTCACAGAGGCTATAGTCACCTGACAACTTAATCAATGAACCCCTTTGGCTTCAAGGTTGCAGGGGCCAAGAGCTCCATCAAAGAAGCCTATGTGCTTTCAGCAACTCAGAAGATTCCAGTTGTTTTCAGCAGGCCTGAGAGCTTAAAATAAACAAATAAGAAAATGCCAGGTTGCCCTCTCATTTCTTCTCAAACCTCGTGCCAGCCAGGGCGAGTGCCAGACAGGCTGCCCCCAAAGAGACTGTGGTGGTGCCTGTGAGGCCAAGCCACGCAACCAGAGCTTTCAGTGCCCTAAGTGCCCGCCTCTCCCTCCAAGCTCCACTCTCCATTTCTAAAACTGCATGAAATACCCATTGCTATATAATTAACAAATGAATAAAAAGCCCTCCAACCCTTCTCTCCTTGCACAGAATTCATCCAGTTTGAGGATGCAGCTGACAGCCTTTGGGTATATTAACAGTTTCAGCAGTGTTTGAAAACAAAGCCTTATGCAGAAGAATCCAGCAACCGTTTGCATTTGTGACTGTCATTGGTTATGATTTTCCTGTGCCAGAGTAGCGAGGCTTGGGACACAAGGGAGATCTCCATGATGACATTACAGGGTGAATAGAGGTCCTCTCTGTATGCCTTCAGCCTTTACACCTTTGCAGGGCTTTTTAAAAGCTCGTAAACATGTTTGGCTGCCAGACATCTCACAGAAAAGTGGCTGCTCACTGAGTGATTGTTCATCCTGAGAGTTTTACTGACAGGGCACCTTTGGCCAAGTAATTCAGGTCTCTCAGATGCACAGATCTCCTGAATTGGTGTTTATTGGTTAGTTTTAAATGCCGGCACTGAGTCTTTATACTCTGAATATAAGAGTTTTGTGTATCTGTCTTGCCTGAAGGAGAAAAATTGCACGAAGTAGTCGTGGATGCCTGTCTTGTGCACTGATGTTGAAGCTGGTGTGTGTTGAACCTGTTATGTGAATGCTTGTGTACATACCCATGAGGGTGCAAGGCAGATAAAACTGGACATCTGTACAACAGAGGGAAGATGTTGCACCTCAGCCACTCAGAAGTCACCAGTGAGTTCCTAACTGTCAAGCACAGCATGTGCACTTCTCAGTCCTCAATCTCCTTAATGTAGTAGCGCTCAAGACCACCCATCATCTGCACCCATTTTCTTCAATCTGTTGTTTTCCAATAGAAGACCATACACCATCGTGGTTCCTTCTGATCTCAACTCACTCCCTGGTCTTCATTTACTTTGCTCCCTACCCAACCATATTCTCCAATCAGTATGATCCTTTCTTCAGTCATCTTTTCTTCTTTCTCCAGTCTCTCTAGAGGTACTTTACTCCCTCCAGGATTTAGAAGTTTGCCACAATGTGAAACAGTCCCAAGTAGTTATCTCTGGCCCTATCTCTGCTTTCATATCTTATTTCTTCCTCGGCTCAATCCAGATATCATACAGTAATCTCAAACTCAGTATTGCACACAATAGAACTTAAAGTATCCACCCACTTCCTTCCAAACCCCTGCTCTTGCATCCCCTACTCGTGTTTGCATCACCAGTATCTGTCCAGCCACCCAAGTATAAAACTCCAGAATCATCCTTGATTCCTTTCTTCTACTTGCCATATTATATGGGACAGTTAGTGAATCCATCTGACAGTCTAAATGTCCTATGTACTTTTCTCCTTCTCATTCCATCTGCCATTACACTGCTCAAGCTTATTATCATATTATTCTCACCAATAATATTACTAGGACCACTACAAATGTCATGACTCTCTTCCCCTTACCTTCCACTCCATCCTGTACATTACACTCAGATTAATCATCCCACACAGTTTCTATTATTCTTCACCTCAAAAACTAATGACCTCACTGCCTGTACCATAAAGTCCAATCCTTTAGTCTAAAATTAAAATCACTCTAGGATCTGGCCACTTGCCATCCAGGGCTCAGACAAATGGAACTTTTCAGTATTACCTATAAATATTTTTCATTAACATTTATGTATTTCCTCATGCTATCCATGCTATTTGAAATCCCCCATCCAACTCTTTGTGTTCAAACATACAAGACTTTTAAAGACTTGGCATAAAACCCACCAGTATGGTTTGGATATAATTTTAGTTTACCTCCCAAGGGTTCCTGTACTGGAAGTTTGGTCCCTAATGCAAACAGACCAAAAGGTGGTGAGACATTAAAGAGGTAAGTCTATGGCCATGGGGGCATCACCCTCAGAAGTGATCAGTGCTCTCCCATGGGAGTGGGTCATGTCTCATGGAACTGGTTTTGCACAGTATCTGACACATTGTAGAAACTCCTAAATAGTTTCCAAGTGAATCGATGGATATGTTTGTAAGGCATGTGTCAAAAATTGACTTGGATCAAGTAAAGCAGGTGGGATTCCTGGTGTCAAGCAGGGCCTGCTACTCAAACTCCTCCACACTCTGACTTTTCACTTCTGCCCTGACACACCCAGCTTCCCCTCAACCCAATCAGTGTAAATTCACCCCTCCTTCTAAAACAGGTCGAGCAAACTGGAAGCCCAGAGGCCAGATGATGCCCACACTTACATTTTTGCCCAATCTTGCCTTCTCTTTGAAATTCTTAGTTGCCAGCAGTTAAAAATTGGTAGATTTCTGCTAGCCATGGTGGCACATGCCTGTAATGTCAGCATTTGGGAGGCTGAGGCAAGAGGATCGCCATGAGTTTGAGGCCATTCTGGGCTACACAGTAAGTTCACAGCCTGAACTACATAGTAAGACTCTGTCTCAAAAAAAAATTTTTAAATAAAATAGAAATAGAAATTCAGAGGTTTCATGTGAATAATGGATTTGAAAAATGATGAGCCTTCAGTGACAACTGGCTACCATTTATAGATAGGGCTCATATTTTTGAAGGCATAGCCCCAACTTCTTTATGTTACCTTCTTGGCCCTTATACATTAAGACTGAGTATACATGAGTATAAGTAATACTTACATAAGTACTGAACACAGTTTGAGAACCATGTTCTACATATCTCCCAGTTTCCTTCAGTTTGATAGCAAAATTTTATATTGATAATTTTATCCTTTCATATCAGATAGAATTCACAAGTACCCTCACCCTAAAATTCCCTTTTCTCCACCTCTTTGTGTTTCTTTAGCACAGCAGATTTAGCATAAATCCCCAGGATATTAGAATCCATCAAAGTTATGCTCTGCTCCTTCTATCATTTCTTTGGGAAGAAGGTTAAGAATGAGGCTCCAGAAAAAGAGCCAGTGGTATTTATTACTACAAATGGTATTCAAGTCCAGGCCTTTGACCTTAGGATTTGTTTTATATCTTAACGATGCATTCTTTCTTTGCTAATTTGTCCTGTTGTCTTCTGCAATTCAGTCCAGTTTAATTCATCAAGTATTTATTAAGTAATTAAAAATGTTACAGGAACTCTGCTCTTTGTCCTGATGTTGGTAATCATTTTCATCCTAATTATTGAAAATGCTCACTCTATGGCAGGTAGCCCACTGCCAGAAAAATCCCTCTAACATAAATCCTCTCCTTTGTGTCATACTATGAACTAGTGAGCAACTACTTTGTCTAAAAGCTCTCCTGGATGCTTAGGATTCAGTTGTAAAGAAAATAAATATTCCCTACCCTCATGGGGCTTAAAATACATTTGCCCTTAAACGTATATTCTTTTTCTCCAACAAATTAAAAGTTCCTAGAGCAGAAGCTGAGTCATGACTCTCTTTGAATGATGCAAAAGATTGAATTCAGTAGGTAATTAAGTTTTGTAACTGATAACAAATGTTCTCAGTTACTCAAGGCAGAAGCCAGGTATTCTCCGCTTCTTGCAAAGTCTTTGTCTGATGCCTAGCAGCTGGTTCTTATGGACTAAGCCTTCACAATTCTAAGGACAAAAGAGCTCAAGCCAATCCCATGTCCGTGTGACCTGGACAGTCACACAGGGCCCTACACTGGCTCTATGCTTAGTTTAATGTGCTGCTGTTACCATTTTAAAATTTTTAATAATTTTTGAACAAGGAGGCCCACAATTATCCAATCATTCTGAAAACAGGGTTAGGAATGGCAACTAAAGTAACTGTAATGCCGATACCATGAGTGTGCCAATAGGGTCATGTTTACTATCTCTTCAGTGCTCTGCAAATACAGAAAAGCAGTAGGAACACAGTGTGAAGCAATCTCCACTTGTGAAATTATTTGTATTCTATGGTGCCTAGCAGAGAGGTATGTTCTCGGCACAAAAGAAATAATGATCGTCCCAAGATAAAAACACCATGTTTGCTCATCCAGCCTACTGATGGCTTCAGATTCAGTGTGAATTAGTTCCTAAAGATCCCTAGACCAGCAACGTGAGCATCACTGGAAACTTGTTAGAAACACAAATCCTTGGACTCCACCCAACTTACAGAATCAGAAACTATGAAAGGGGGGCTAGTTATCTGTGTTCTAACAAACCCTTATGTTTTAAATACTTTTCTCACTGCTGAGACAAAATACCCAACACCTGAAGTTAAGGGAAGAAAGCTTTCTTTCTGTTCCTAGTTTGTAGAGGTATCAGTCCATAGTCCGCTGGACTCAAGGCAGGATGGCATAGCAAAAGGGCATTGCAGAGGAGAAATAGTTCACGGCAACGTGAGACAGGCAAAAGGCAGCAAAGCAGCAAAGCAGTGGCAATAGAAGCAACAGCAGGAAGCCTTCTTTCCGTCCCTTATGTTCCATTCAGAATACCCTCCCTTTGGGTGGCTAGCACTGGCACCTAGGGTGGGGCACCATTAATCCCAGCATCACACACCCTAAATTCAGCCACTTCTAAAACACGCCATCTATGAGTGCATGAGGTTTTGTGGGTACATGTAGATCGGAGCTGTAACACCTTAGATGTGTGTGCTGAAAATGGGCAACTATTGAGTTATGGCACAGTCAGCTCCCAGAGAGCAGAGTCTGTGTCTCTGTATTACTCTCTATCTTCTACCGTCTTCTAGTCTGATTTAGATTAGTTAATAGGGATCCACCAAAAGATAACAGGGAGAACTTTTCTTTAATGGGTTTATGTGAATAGCCTAGAACTATTTTTTTCTTGGGCATTGGATTTGTTCATTTTTCTCTTTAGAAGTCAGGTCAATATTGCAGAAGGTTTTGCTGGCTAACACTTGACATTTGAGTAAAACAAGAAAAAATTTCCATTGTTACCCTGTTGACACACACTTTGAAGATAATACATAGAATCCTTTTGCCTCAAGTGACCTTGGATTGAAAGTTTCCACTCACACATTTTACAAAGGAGAAAAGTAAGACCCAGAGGGAACAGCTTTTCTAACAGAAGACATTCAGTGCCATCTCTCTTCCCCCTTTCTCCCCATAACATTCATAAAAGAGAAAGGTTTGTTAAGGTAAAAGACAGAATCACCTTGTTGGTAGATGGGTACACGTTATGACCAGGCAGTCAGCTACCGAATATTTGGAAGTACCCATGCTACCCAGAAATTCATTAGTTGCCTCACCTATGGGTAGTTCATTGATTTCTTCCCTGTCTTTCTATTGGTTGGTTCTGAACACAAACATATTGATTTTTAAACGGGAAACCTTCATGGTCTCCTCCATTTTCTAATGCCCAATTTTTCTTTTTTGGATAGTCATCTCATCTGAGGAAGACAAGGCTGTAAACAGGCTGTGGAATTCAGAGGAACATGAGTCCTGCTTGGAGGTGACCAGCAGTGTTCAGATCCAAGCCACCTATATACACACTTGGTTCTTATTTGTAACACCAAAAGCATTTCATGCTTATTAAGCATCATCTGTTCTCAATTTTTAAGCCTCAAGTTGGCTTGGTTTGTTTTTAGTAAATGGTCACAACAGAATCTACCTTTTCAGTATGACGATGTCTCAAACCCAGCTATTGGCATCTTATAGACTTAGATTAATAAGGCTGTTACCGAGGTTAAATATGAGAGACATACATCCTAAAATTTCTGACTTTCTCATATTTAGATGCAGTACAAATTATTTTCCAATACATGTATTTGAAAAATGTTAATCATGTTTAAGCTTTATCTTTGTATAGTATTCCTCACCTCCATTTTTCATCCCTAATAATTTTGAATTTTAAAAAAAATTTCTAGATGTCATGCAAACTAGTTTGGTGGCATAAAGTCAATAGAATGCTTCATTATTGCTCAATTTCTATTTTTTGGCATTGTGTAATTGGTATTACTCGGGTTTTTGACAGCCAATAGTTCTTTGTGTGGTATTTTGTCACTGTACTTGACCAAGAAAATAGAGTTAAGACTTTCATCTTCTTTGAAGATGAGAGTCAAGAGTCTGTTATTTCCAAGTTAAATATAATTGTAAAGTCACTTATTTTGAAAAAGATAGGTAACATAGTTAAAAGTTTAATAGGATTTTCCAGGTTCCTTTATAATGCTTTTTTAAATGCCCATTACCTTGTGTTAAACACATATAACCATTCATGTATTGGGTAGGGATATTTTAGTCCTGGTGCTGGGCAAGGATACTTTAATTTTAGCATGTTAAACTCTTTGATGTTGGGTGTCACAGGTTTGGGCCAGCATGGCACAGTTTGCAAGCATCTCAACTCTTCCTTTAAATTAAAGGCCAACTTGGATTGGTGGAAATGTTTACTTTTTCTTCTAAAATAAATGTAATAGGTGTTTGTAAGTTCAACTACCTTCAGAGAAACAACCTTCCTGTGAACAACCAATAACAGTCTAAACCCTCTTCCTGTGTGATTTTAGAAATTAAATTTCTTCACAAGTATTGTAAAGAAGTCTTAAGATATGCTTGTATGTTTCACAGACCTGTCCTATAATAGTCCTTCCTCTATCCTGTTGTTAGGATTTTGTTGCCCAGCTCTTAGCTACACGGGGCCTGAGTCCTTTTCTTCTGTCTCTTCACTATTATATCCTCCACACCTAAAATAGAATCTGCCATATGATAGCTGCTAAAGTAATCTCTTGAATAATAGTTTGAAGGAATGAATGTCTAAATGAATGATTAGAAACACATCTGTCATGATCTATCCTTAAAGTTCAAAATTTAGATTTATATGAGAGTTAGAGAAAAATAGGCAAATCACAAGAATGTAAACCTAAATTTCTATATTATCCTAGGAAATACTTCTAAATTAATATTACTTTTCAGTAGTGATATGTTCACCAAATTTATCAATTGTACTTCCCAATTATCATTGCAATAACTTATACAAATGGAGATTTTGTCTTCAGTTTATTTTTATTTTATTTTATTTTATTTTTTGGTTTTTCTCCGGTACCAGGAACCAAATTCATGACCTTGCACTTGCCAGGCAGGCGCTTTGCCGATGAGCTAAATCCCCAGCCACTATCTTCAGTTTATGAATTACTATGTGATATGTTGCTCACAGTTCATCTTCTAATACATTTTTCTTATAGACAAAAAAGTATTTTCTCTTCCCAATAAGAAATTAGTGGTTATGTAATAACTTTACAAAAGTTCAATATGATGTTTATATTTTTACTCCTTTTGATAGTTTGAGTTAATAGCTAATAGAAATCACAAAGAAATTATTTTTTTACATCTTTCCAGGTTTTCACATTTCAAATTCACAGATTAGCAAATTTGAAAACAAAAGAAAAAGTGTCATGTAACTATTAATGATCATACTTGGTGATAAAGTCCATCAGTGCTATCAGTAAGTTACTCTACAGTATGAGTCAAGTTTTTGAATCTTTGAATAAAATATGTTTCCACTACAGTTGACTTATACATTTAACTACTGGCATTTTAGGCATTTCTTTTCTCTGGGTTATATACATATTTTCAAAATTGCTTTTTCTTTCATTATCCTCCACAGCTCTTAAGGCAATTTGAATCCAATAAGAAATGGGATTATGCTTTTGGCAAGGGCTCAGATTGCAAATGCTGCTGCTCATAAACTCTGCTCTTGGCTGAGGATATTGCTCAGCAGCACAAGTGCCTGCCTGGCAAGCACAAGATCCTGAGTTCAATTCTGGTACCCAGAAACTCTGTTGTCTTCTACACTACTTTTATCTTTCAGGAAAATCCTAACCTTTGCCTATCTCCTACCAATCGCTAAAATAAACGCATGCTGAGTCAGCTCACAGGGCCCAAATACTATTATTTATCAAAGAAAGAATCAAATTGTCAATAAGTCACTGAAAAAGTAGGTTAAAATATGTTCTCAAACAGTGCAATGACTTCTTATATTCTCACTCACAGGCTCAACTTTAGTTTTAGGGGCTTTTTTAACTGTCCCTTCTTGGTGGCTTACATGTTTATAAACACATAATACTTCCCTGTGTATTGTCTCATTTGTCTGCAATATAATTCTATAAATTATAGAATCAAGGCCATGGGGGACGCTTTTACTCAAAGCACTTACACTTTACCTTGAGACCATAGTGTTAAATTAAATAAATCAAACATACAAGCTTAAATATCTTTTATAGAGAAATCTGGGGTAAAAATAAAGAGAAAATAAAACATGGAAAACAGGAAGTAGGGAGATAGATGGTTCCCAAAGGGGAAAGGGATCAGGATATGGAGGGAGGGGCAGGGAATCAGAGGATGAGGGATGAAGAACAGGAGCCAGGACGTGTTCCGTACATGTACCAACTCCACACAAGGGATGTGAACACCACGTGCTGGAAACGTGTACCAAAAAAAGAGAACGGGATCAAGAGACGGGTGAAGGGAGGAGGCAGGGGAGAGGAAGGAGATGAAGAAAAGGAATTAAGATGAATTATGTACATGCACCAACCTCCCACAAGGAATGTAAACATTATGTACAACACATATCTACCAACAAACTGAAATAAAAATAAATAAACAAATATTGAGGTAAAAATAAATAGTGCTGGGAAAACTGTTATCCACATACAAAATGTAAAATAAAATAAAATTTGGCCTTTATCTTACACCATACACAAAATTTAATTCAAAATAGATTAAAGACCTAAATGTAAGAACTGAACCTACAGAAGTAAAATTTTATCATATTGGACTTAGCAATGATTTCTTGGATATGACACCAAAAGCATAGACAACAACAACAACAAAAAAAAAGAAAACAAATAAAACAATGTCAAACTTAAAATCTTTTGTACATCAGAAGATACATCAATAGTATGAAATAACAACCTAGCAGCAGAAAATACTCATAAATTACAAACCTGATAGGTATTAATACCCAAAAAATATACAGGACTCATACAATTCAATCACAACAAAATCAAGTAACCTGATTTCAAAATGAAAAAAGAAGCTTTTTTACAGCAAAAGAAATCACCAACAAAGTGAAAAGACAATCCACAGAGTGGGAAAAAAATTTAGCCAATTTTCCCTCAAACAAAGGACTTATATCTAGAACATATAAAGAATTCAAAAAAACAGAGCCCCCCAAATTCAAAGACCCACTCAAAAATGGGCATCTGAAATGAATACACACATCTCAGGTGAATAAATACTAATGGCAAATAAATATATGAAAAAATGTTCAGCATCACTGGTCATTCAAGAGATGCAAATGGAAACAACACTGAGATTCCATCTCACCTCAGAAAGAATGGCTATCATCAAGAAATCAGCCAATAACAAATGCTGGTGGGGCTGTGGGGAAACAGGAGCCCTTCTCCGCTGTCAGTGGGAGTATAGACTGGTATAACCACTGAGGAAATCGATGTGAACATTCCTCAAAAAACTAGGATTAGAGGTCTGATTCCACCCAGCCATTCCCCTTCTGGGTATCTTCCCAGAATTAAAAACATCATAACATAAAAATATATGTACAACTATGTTTATTGCAGCACAATTTGTTATAGCTAAATCTTGGAAACAACCCAAATGTCCATCAACCGAGGCATGGATAAAAAAGATGTGGTATTTTATACAATGGAGTACTACTCAGCCATAAAGAAGGATAAACTGGAGACTTTTATAGGTAAATGGATGTAACTTGAGACCATACTCATAAGTGATATAAATCAGACTCACATGTGTAAACATTGTATTGTCTCCCTGGTGTGAGAAACTGAAAGAGTAAATAAGTTCTAAAATGTACAACAGATATTGTGAAATGAGAAGAAGTTGTTCAAAAGGAGAAAGGAACTAGGATGGGTAAGAGGGGAAAGGATAGTAGGAAAAAGAGAAAAATGCAAGTAAGTTATACTATTAGTGTCTCTTAGTTCATTAAAAGGAAGGTTTGTGCTAATATTAATTGGAGAAATTTTTATGCCCATATCTTGTACCCTGAGTAATTACTTTAAAGATAACATGTAATGTATTAATTACTGTTGTTCGCCTATGATTTTGTTAGGAATTTTTGTTTTGCCTTTTTTCCGTAAAATAAAAGCAAAGGACTCAAACAGACATTTCTCAAGTAAAGATATACAGATAACCAATAAACACATCAATGATTTAAATGATGCTTGACATCAATAACCATCACAGAAATGCTAATCAAAGATATTGGTTTCACCTCATTCATGTTAGGATGGCTATTATAAAAAAAATCCAGAAAAATGCAAATGATGAATATGTGGAATTAATCAAACATCTATACCATGTTTGGCAGATTATAAAGTGGTGCAACCACTGTCTGAAATAAAACAATGTGGAAGTTCCTCAAAATCTGAAAACAGAACTACAATGCATAATCCCACGTCTGAGTATATATCCAAAGAACTTTAAAGTGAAGTCTCCAAACTGGGTGTGGTGGCACACCCCGGAATCCCAGCACTCGGGAGACTGAAGCAGGAGGATCGGTGTGAGTTCGATATGGGCTACAAGAGAGCTCAAGGCTGGCCTGAACTGCATGTCTCAAAAAGAGAAGAAGGAAGGAAAGAAGGAAAGAAGGAAAGAAGGAAAGAAGGAAAGAAGGAAGGAAGGAAGGAAGGAAGGAAGGAAGGAAG
>NW_004955426.1:18529445-18611248 GCF_000276665.1 Chinchilla lanigera | reverse complement strand
GGAGGAAGGAAGGAAGGAAGGAAGGAAGGAAGGAAGGAAGGAAGGAAGGAAGGAAGGAAGGAAGAAAAGTCTCCAAAAGATATTTGTACACCTATGGTTATAGCAGCACTATTTGCAAGAGCTAAGAGATAAAAGCAGTTCTCATGTTCACTGACAGGTGAGTGAATAAACAAAACATACATCTTATTCAGCCTCAAATAAGAAAAAAGAATCTGTCAGTGATACAGTATGGATACACACTGGGGACATCGTGCAAAGTAAAATAGACCAGGTACAAAAAGGCAAATACTGCATGATTCCACTTGTTTGAACAGTCCAAAGCAATCATAGAAACAAAGCAGAATGATGTTTAGTGGGGGCTAGTGAGATGGAAAGAGAGAAATATTGATTACTGGATGTAAAATTTCAGACTTACAAGATCAAAAGTTGTAGAAATGATTTTCACAACATAATTACAATGTAAATATACTTAACAATACTAAACTATATGCTTAAAATTATTCAGATGGTAATTTTATTCATATTTTATATAAATATTTTATATTTTATCATTTTTATTTATATTTTACCACAGTTAAAAATTGATAATAAAAAAAGCTTATAAATTGCTGCTAACTGATAGATGGGAATTTGTATCTCTTCTCCAATCACTAGTGAAACTTTATATACATATTGACCGTATTCCCTGTATTTCTTGTCCGTTACCTTTGCCCATTTTTCTTTTAGTTGTGTATTTTTCCTTATTTACATATAGAATTTTTAAATACATTTTGGAAATTAATCATTTATCTGTTAAAGGTATTACAAATATTTTCTTCCAATATTTCTTTTCCCTTTTAACTTTACTATGATGAATCTTTCATATAAAAATTTCATTTTAACTTAGTCTTATGTATTATTTTCCTTACAACTACTTCATTTTGTGTTTTGTTTGAGAAAATTCTTTCTACACTTAGACAGAAGTATGGTCTGCATTTTCTGCTTATGTTTTTTTTTTGTTTATGGTTTTAAGTAGTTTTTGCATATCTGTGTTTTTTAATGAATCTGGGATTTATTTTTACTTTTGTGACAGTCGGAGTTCAGGATCTGATTATTGCTAGTACACATTGCTCTTTATAGTTAACTTGTTTTCCAACGTGCTACATTATCTTATTAGTTCTGACAGTTTGCTCCTGGATTAGCTGGGGTTTTCTAGGTGAATGATCACATCAGAGGCTCACGAGATTGCAATCAAGGTGTCAGCCAAGCTGTGTTCCCATTTGTAGGCTTCACTGTTGTTAAGAACGTGTTTCCAGAAACACTTGGGTTTTTGGTAGAATTCATGTCCTCGTGGTGGTACTACTGAGGGAACAGTTTCTTGCTGACTATCAGAAAGAGGCCACCCTATGTATGCTCTTAGTGGTTGTCTGCGGTTCTCAGTGACTGTCCACAGTTCCTTGGCAAAGAACCTTTCCCAACAGGAAAAGGTTTCACTCACTCCATCAAGCCAGGAGCTGGTGTCTCTAGACAGAGTCTGCTGGTAACACAGGAGGGTACACAATCCGACATAATCGTGTGGTGCACATACTCCGACTTTTGCCTTACTGTGTAAATTAAAGACACTTCACAGGGCCTGCCCATGCTCACAGGAAGGGAATTACATGTATGTCAACAGCATGGAGCTTGGAGAACCACCTCAGACTCTGCATCACAGCCTCCTAGCATGATATCAAACTTCTAAATTAGGTTAAGTCCCTATTTAAGCAGTGTGTAAATAATATTTTATAAATATATGCATTCAAAATAATATATAGCTAGGTACACACATTTAACTCAAGTGCATATTAACTAGCTCTACAAGTTTCAGAAACCCAGCCTTAGATCCGCTGAAAAATTTACCTGGACCACACAGCTCACTCTGAAGAGATGACAAACTCAAAGCCCTGCTCTGATCACTTTGGACAGTGACCAGTCCACGCATGGCTGAAGCCTGAGGACATAGTTCGTAGGATTGCTCCATATCTATTCCCCTTGATTTTTGTGTCTTTTCAGGCTCTTTACCCCAGTCCTTGCTTCCCTGCCCCACTACTAGCTGTGTTTTTTGCCTTAAACTCTATGGACGGTTGCCCCAAGAGAATAAAACAGTCAAACACTTGACCAAGATTTAGTGAACATCTAAGGCACACTGGAAACTCTCCTAGATCAGATTAACTCCACAACTACCTTTCCAGAGTATGTTACAGAACAGGCAGGCCTAAACTATGTCTCTCCCTAAAAACAATTTAGGGAAATATCCAGTAATAATCTTGGGGATCTTGGTTAGAGCCCATCCTAGTATCACTGACAACCATAATGTTACTGCTTCTTTGTCTCAAAAGATCACATGTAATATGCCCAGCAAAGATCTGCTGGGGATATTAAATGAGGAGGGAAATGTAACAGAAAATGCCCCCTGCCAAGCCAGTATACTTCAGTTTCTTAGTTGCTCAGAGAATAGTTCCTGTTCCAGTTCCAGTTACTTCTGTCTCTTAAAAAGAGCTGGTCACTGTGATGCAGAATTGGTCACTATGATGCACATTTTATAGACCAGTCCCCAACTGACAAGCCATTCTGCCTCTGCACTTCCTGTTCGCTTATCTCATAGAAGCCCTAGACCACCAGAGATCAGGGCCTGATATTCTGGAAATGATCCTGATCAGTGCCCATTGATGCAAATAAATCTGCCTCCAAATTCGGGGTTTCGTTTCAGTGTTTCTGCTCATTATTGCATAAGGAGGAGTGTTTTGAGGGCAACTAATGACAATGTGTCTTTTACAGTAATAAAATTTTCAAAATTAGTCACTATAGTTTTTAATCATACTTTATATTCTCTTTTCCCTAGTGGTTACTACATGAAAGAGGGGATATTAAAATCCCTTTATATTATAAAAATCTGGCTATATCATTTAGAATTTAATTTGTTATTTTCTATAAAATATATTTTTTCATATAATTTAAAGAGCCAAATATTTCCAAAAGACTTATGAAATTTCAGTCTCACTAATTTCCCCTCTATATAAAAAGTACTTTACAATAACAAGAACATTTCAGTTATTTATCATCCAATGGCATGTTTATAGTGACCCAACTTTTCTTTTTTTTATTTTAAAGAGAGTAGAAAAAAAGAATAACAAAATACCAACATCACAGGCATAAACAAAACAAAGCAAGAACATTAAAGACAGTGCAGGGTTTCAAAACAGAATGATAGGAATTAAAAGGACTTGTTATATTACATATTGTTATCTTCAACTAAGTTGCTCAGATTACCAGATGTAAGAATGGAAGATTGTTCAAACTGTTAAAGAAAATTAAAAAAAAATTATTAAAAAAATTAGAGATACAGCTTTTCACTAGACAAGATGGTAGGAATTCACCAATGGTTCTTCTACTGCATATTGTTGTCTTCAAATCAGTTGCTCAGATTACCAGATGTAAACATGCAAAATTGATCAAAATATAAAAAATTTTAAGCATCAACTGTTCCTTTCAACAAGCCACCAGACATGAGCGGTACAGTGTATATATTGCCTTCCTTCTTCAGTCTTAAATATAAAAATATTTCTCTACTCTGAGGGAGAAAGTGACCGAGACACAGAGACAGAGAGAGTACACATCTCTACTACATAGATACACCTACTTCATCTCCCCATAAAATTAAATCATACTATTGGTTAAATCAGTATTCAATCTTTACATTAGATATATATTATGCTATAATGTCTCAACTTTATATTCACTGCTTTTGATTTTCTCCTAGAGTTAGTAACCCTCTTGTGTTTTCATTTATTTTCCCATCTACTTATTATTGAACTCTTCCCCGATTTGGTAAATTATCTCTGAATACATTCATGTCTTTTTATTTAATGTTCTTCTTGAAAATTTCTCTCCTAAAGCCTTGGACGGACAAGTTCCTATTTGCTGACAGCTAGCCCTGCATGCAAAGCTATCTCCATAGAGAACTTCTTGACAATACACCAAAATAATCCTCAGGGTCACCTTCACTCTCTTACAGGATCCCTATTCCCTTTGTCACACACTTCTTTCTTACTTACTCCCATATTTTAGGGGAACACGTCCTCATAGCTTCCTACCTAAGGTGTATAGTAGTAAAATTTTTTAATTCTTGAGGATCTGACGAAGTTGGAGGGTATTATACAGGGCACTATGTTAGTAAAAGAACTGGACTCGATCAAAGCCTATTCTCTGATACCATATTCACATTTTCTGTGATCTCAGGAAAGACACAGAACTCTCTGGGCCTTGGTTTCTCTTCATGACCTGGTTAGTAATCTAACTGTGCCTGCTTGTAGCTATGGCCAGGAGGTACATAGAAAAGCATATAGTATGGTGAAAGTCTGTACAAATAGCATGTGGGCTGAGGCCAACTCCTGCTGGCTCACAAGAGCCTATTGTTAAGCCACTGGTGTTTTGAAATAGGTCACAGTTGAAGGATTTATACCACAGAAATTGATAAATGCTCCAGGGACTTTTTATGCTTATTTCAAGAGGGCTGGACTATGAGTACACCACTTACAAATGAAAGTGATTACTATAACTTTTCATGACTGCATTCTCCTTAGTGCTCCCATGGCTTAGCTCAAGTGTAACACTATTTTCAACAGGTCATGCAGTCCTTGAGAAAGAGTCTGTCATCTGTGGAGTTGCCTCCCCTTGAACCTATTTCTCCTGTATCTAACACAGGGACTGGCACTTAGTTGATACTCAATTCCAAATTTGTTGGAATGAGTGACAAAAAACCTGTTCATTCTTATGATTATGGGGACAATCATAAGAAGGAATTAAGAAAAGGTAAGGTTTAGGAAAGAGGAGAGCCCTGTTAGGTATATTAGACTTCATTAGGAGTTTTCTAGGAGGTCAGTGCCATTCTATATGTGTGCAGAAGTTATCACATATAATCCCCATAACAACTTATAAAATGAGTTTTATTATCCCCATTTCACAGACGAGGAAAAGAAGGCAGCTAGAGTTTCATAATGTGCCTTCTGTCACACAGACTGAAGCTCACATGTAATGAATGCTTCTGTGCTTAACCACATTCCTACACTGGGGAGTAGCAAACCACAATATCTGTGGGTTTGTAGCTAAAATTGATAATAATCATTGGGTGAAATAGATCCACTTAAAATATGAAGGAGGAGTGACAATTGGAGTGAACTCAACAGGCCAGACTCCATCTAAGGGAGATAGCTGTATGACAGGAGGAAATGTGGTCTACTGAGGCTGGAACTCTGGATGGTTTTAAGAGAAACTGGCGACCTGGAATTTTATCTCCTGAGTTTCAACTGTTGGTAACCAGTCTTAACTAAAGGCAAAACCTTTGGAGATAAAGCAACTTTAAATGGGACATCAGTGTGCAAACTTGGCCAGCATACCTCCCCCTTAAAACAAGATTTGAGCAGGGAGTGGGCATGTGGGGAGGGGGGCAGCATGAGGGTGTAAACAAGTGTCATTGGAGGAGGAAAAGGGTAAAATGAAAGGCAAATTCAGTCCACTTCACAGCTTTGCACAGCGTGTGGATACAGGGAGCACAAAGGTCCAGCTATCGCGTTGCAGCACAAGCGCCAGGAGAGTGGAGGAGGACAGGGTACGGCTCCACTGCTGGGGCACATTCCATCTTCTCCAGGCATCCCCAGGGAGGGCACATTCCTCGTAGTCAAGAGGCAGAGCTGTTGGTTTAAAAGATTCTTAGAATAGTCTGCTGGACACCCCAGTGGGTTTTTCTGGCCTTAGAAACAATATACCCCGGCCATGCCTTGGGCTGGGAGCTCTCCATAGAAGTGAGTGGGAAAGTCTCCTGACTCTCGGCGCCTAAGTAGGGTTTCCTGGGCATGGGCATGGCCCTTTCTGTCCCTCATCTATTGATTTCTTTCTTTTATAAGGAATAGTACTGATCACAACACTGTCACGAGCTAATTTCTTGCTCTTATCCATAAAGTTTAGTCTCTATAGAAAGTTGGAAGATTGAATCACATCATATAGTGAATATATAGTTCTTTTTTCAATGAAGTGTTAAAATGGTTGCAAAGTTACTTACAATTACCTCTTGAAAATATAAATAGCTTTACAATGAGCTCATTCTTCCTTGCATGCAAATGATTCCCTATGATTAATTAGGGAATTTAGATTAAGGATCCATGAAAGAGGAGGAGGACACAAAGAAAATGTTTGCACAAGTCCAGGAATGAGATAATCAGGAGCTCCTTATTCAGAGAGATGCTATGAATTGTGGGAGGAAAACCAAAGCCTGAACATGATCGGCTGATTATCTCAGTGAACGACCCATCACTGACACTCTTCAGAACAAGCTGATGGCTTATATGTTCTGAAAAAGCATCTCTGATAGCCTTTCCCCTTGAATACCCAAAGCCATCCGGGACCCTGTGGCTGTGCATTGGTCAACTGGACACAAAGCAAGAGTGAGATCGCTCGTAGGGAGGATGTGAAAAGATCCTGACTTCCTAGTACCTGTTCCCTGTGACTTGGACCTAACTGTGACTTAGTACATGCTCATGTGAACTGCCCCTTGGGAGATGATAAATAGAAATGGTGCTTTACAGAGCAAAGCTCTTATTGTTTCCTGGCTGCACAAGGGCCTTCAGACATGCAAGAGGGCAGATGTGATTGCCCTGGGGCTGCAACCCTAATTTCTTTTTAACACTCACAATCCAACAGTGCTTGTAGATAAAGACCCCAGAGAATGAATGCTACTTTCTCAATGAAGAGAAAAAGAAAGAAAACAAGAAAGAAAGAAAGAAAGAAAGAGAGAAAAAAAAGAAAAAAGAAAGTCATCATAGAACACAGCACAATGAAATACATTCTACTATACATTTATTCCCTCCACTGAGGGCATCTAACTTAAGAATAGTCCATACATGCACAGGACCTCTTCGGATAATTTATCGCCCATGTCCTCTGCTTCACACATTGTAGGTAGCAGCCAGCCAAACCACGTTTCTGTCCCTAGAGCCTATGTCCCACTCCCACCTGGCCGACCTGCAGCCACAGCAGCACAGCTCTGATTTATAGATTCCCCTGCTCTTGGTGTCAGCCACATTCGCTAATTTAATCTTTAAACCGATCTAAAGAGGACAAGAGTGTTTTTATTTTTACAGATGAGCAAAGCAAGACTGAGAAGTTCAGGGAGTAATCTGTCCAAGGCTCTAGAGCCAGAAGGCAAATCCAAGTCACCTTGGACTCCAAATTATTGCATTCCTCCTCACCTTTCACTGGATTATCTGCCCTGCTTTTTTGGGAGCGGGGTCTTTTGGGGACAGGGTCTCACTATGTAGTCCAGGCTGGCCTTGGACTCAAGGCAATCCTCCTGCCTCAGCCTCCCAGGTGCTGGAATTACTGGTGTGTACTACCACGCCCACCTGCCTCCCCTTCTTGTAGGCGCCTCTAGTTCACTATCAAATGTGCTCTTTTCTTAACACTCAGCCACACTCTTTCTAACCTCCTCTTTACTTCGTGTTTAGTCACCTGGTAAAAATTCCTCTTCCCATTTTTTCCATTCATTTCCACCCTGCTTGTTCTACATGTAAGGAGGTAATAAATAAATAAATAAAAAACTAGTATCTATCAAAGGAAACAGAAGTTCTGCTTTTGCAAATGAAAATAGACTAATAAACATCAGCACTATTCAAATTTTAGGAGGCACCCAAAATTCCACCCCGGAAAGTCTATAGGAATGTGTATCTACTTTCTCTTCCTTCTCTACTGCAGTAGTTTTTCCTCAATTGTCAGCAATAAAAATAAGTTTTTATTAACAACTTTTATTGAATTAAAGTTTTTGCTTGGGTCACTTTTTATTTCAAAATTGCAACATTTCAGATATATCACAAGTTAAAAAGAGCTCTGCAGGCTGGCCTAGGATACTAAGCACCACACATGAGTCGGTAACTGAGGAAAATTCATTTCCAAAACTCCATTTGTGGTTGGTGGCAGTTTGCACAGTTTGTGGAAATGTTTAATACAGAGTGTTTGTATGTATAATGTCTCCAGCCAGTCGATGCAAGCTCAGTTAAGTCAGGACAGCAGCTTCCCTTTTTCATGTTATACACCAAAGGATTGTCACTAATCATTTTTCCTTAAAGTTAGTCACCTAAATGTATTGTTCCCTTAAAAAGTTTTAGTCAGCTGTCCTCAGACAAAGGACTTCTATCTAGAACATGTAAAGATTGAAAAAAATCAGGCCCCCTGATTGAAAAAAATCAGGCCCCCAAAATTCAAAGACCCAGTCCAAAAATGGGCATCTGAGATGAACACACACTTCTCAGATGAAGAAATATAGATAGCAAATAAATATATGAAAAAATGTTCAACATCATTGGTTGTTAAGGAAATGCACATTAAAACAACACTGAGATTCCCTCTTATCCCAGAAAGAAGGGCCCTCATCAAGAAATCAACCCATAACAAATGCTGGAGGAGCTGTAGGGAAAAAGGAACGCTTCTCCACTGTTGGTGGGAGTGTAGACTGCTACATCTACTACGAATATCAGTGTGGAGATTGCTCAGAAAACGATTAGAGATCCCATTTGACCCAGCTATTCCCCTTTTGAGTATTTTCCTATAAGAATTAAAGATATCATACCACAGTGAAACATTTTCACCCATGTTTATTGCAATACAGTTTGTCACAGCTAAATCTTGGAAACAACCCAGATGCTCACCAATCAAGGAATGGATAAAAAGATGGGGTATTTTTATATAATGGAGTACTACTCAGCTATAAAGAAGGATAAACTCAAGGCATTTATAGGTCAATGGATATA
Source organism: Chinchilla lanigera (assembly GCF_000276665.1). Classification (NCBI taxonomy): domain Eukaryota; kingdom Metazoa; phylum Chordata; class Mammalia; order Rodentia; family Chinchillidae; genus Chinchilla; species Chinchilla lanigera. Next base: position 18,602,432 of record NW_004955426.1, on the reverse strand, counting down.
ACTAGAAATCATACTGATAAGTGAAATAAACCAGACTTGCATGTGAAAGAATCATATTGTCTCCCTAATGTAAGAACTGAAGGAGTAAATAAGACCCAAAAGGTACAATAGATAATGTGAAAGGGAAAGAAACTTCTCAAAAGGAAAGAACAACTGGGATGGGGAAAAAGAGAAAAGAAGGGAGGGAAAAGAAAGATACGTATATATACACAAGATAGCTAAGATAATTGTACTACTAATTTCTATTAGTTCATTGAAAGGAACAGTTAGTGCTTACATTGTTTGATCAATTTTGCATGCTTGTATCCAGTATTCTGAGCAAATACTTTGAAGATAACAATATTCAATATAATAACCATTGTTAATTTCCTATCATCTCGTTTTGAAATTCTGTATCATTTTTATTTTTTCTTTCTTTAAAATAAAAAAGTGTCCCCTTGTGTCCTTTTAAATTGCCTGACTGCTTGATCAAAATTACACAGTTCACGTTCCAGCCTTTTCATCCTGTTCTTCCCCATCCCTGTCCCGCCGTCAATGATTAGCTTGCCGACAGCACAAAGGGAAGTGTGTGACATTATAGGTTACAAAGATGAGCTGATAGCCAGGGTTTCATTTCACTTAGCATTCTGGTTCTTATTCCTTAGTTTGGTGTCAAGAAAACATATGTTGGTGTCTTTAAAAACTGCATTTTTTCATAAATATATTTTTATAAACATCTCCCTTATTTAGGATTTTTTGTTTTGTTTTGTTTGGTTTGGTTTTTTTTTTATGGTACCGGGAATCGAACTCACGACCTTGCGCTTGCAAGGCAGGCACTGTGCCACTGAGCTAAATCCTCAGCCACCCTTATTTAGGATTGCAGTGTCAATTTTGAGCACCTTCTGAGTTCAAGGCTTGGTATTTGCTCAGAAATGAAGGCACATAGGAGAGAGGAATGAGTGAGGGCAGGAATATAGAAAGATCGCTGCAAAGAGAGTGAACTGCATTAATTGGGAGTCATTGCAGTTGGAGGAAAAAGCGGGTGATTCTTGGCTTCGCAAGCATTGGAAGGCCAATAGACATTTATCACTACTGTCCCCCACTGAATCTAGACGGAGTAGTTGCAGGGAGGTGGTGGCAGTGGCTCCATCTGAATGTGTATTGATGGTAAAGCCAGGAGAGTTTACGGACCAATGTGGGGGTGGGGAGGATGACCCCAGTATCGTGTGTACCTACCACGCTAGATCAGGTCACATCATTTTGCAGCAGTCAGAGAACTTCTGCCTTCCTCCTTCTCTGTCCTCTCCCCATTCTTATTCTAAAGGTAAGAAATGTAGTCCTTAGAGAATCTCTCTGAACTACCCAGAATCTGTGAGGAGTCAGAGCCAAAATTGTTTCTGACTGTAGTACATAGCATAACTATGTATCACACGCTTTAATACCATCTAAATTGGGGCTGGAGCTATAGCTCAGTGGCATAAACACCTTCCTGGCAAGTGCAAGGTCGTGAGTTCAATCCCTGGTACCACAAAAAAAAAAAAAAAAACCTAAATTGTTAAATATGGGCATTTCATGATCACCCTTTGAAAAACTGAAAACTTATTCTCCCATTTCCTTCCTTAGCTTATTTTTCCTCCCAAACAATTGACAACATCTAACATGTTCTATATTTTACTGATATATCTTATTTATTGTTTATCTCCCTCCACTAGAATACAAGCAGCAATTTTTCTGTTTGTTCACCGGTGTCTCTCTAAGCGTGCCTGGTACGTGGTGAGTGCTCACATACATATTAGTGTACTGTATGCATGTGTGGAAGAAAAAAGAAAAAGGGAGAAAAGGTGGGAGAAGAGAAGAAAAGAGACAGGGAATTCAAACTCTCCAGCTTTCTAAGTCTTCTAATATCCACACACATATGTAAGAATAAAAGGACAAAAATTAAAAGCCATAAAATTAAATTAAATGAAAGACTGTTAAAATCTAAATTCAACTTTTATGTATTCATTTCCCACAAATGATACTAGGCACATTTTCTTTGCTATAAGAGATTTAAAATCCCTCTGCTTTCCACAGAATGGGAGATAAAAATCTATGATAATAGTCAGAGAACTGAGGATGTAGATTTTTTCTAAATGAGCTTTAAGTAAATAAATGTATGGGGCTGGGGATTTAGCTCAGCGGCAAAAGCGCCAGCCTGGCATGCGCAAGGTCGTGAGTTCGGTTCCCGGTACCAGAGAAAAACAAAAAAACAAAAACAAAAACAAAAACAAAAAAAATGTAATGACACCACTCTTTCAAATCATGCACTCCTCTACACCTGACTCTGCAGGTGGCCACCGTAAGCCAATCTTATAAATTCCTATATGTTTGTATATCTTGTGTTATATCTGTTTCTCCAATAAGAACTGGCTGATATACACATGTGATACATATATTTCAACTTGAAGTTTACAATGTTTGTTTCAGGTAGTTAGCACTTCCAGAGAGGTAGGAAAAGCTCCCTTCACCAGGCAGGATACAAATCTCCTAAACTCTGGAGTCTTGTCATCCTCTCTGTACTGGGTATCTTTATTTGTCATCCCAGATTCATTCTCCTCCCTTCTCTCTCTCCCCATCTTCTCTCCTCTGAGCCTGAAAAGCTGATCCCACTGGCCTGCAGCAAGGATTGCCTGGCCTTCTGGCTTCTTATTGGGCTCATAAATGGAAGGTACTGGTAGGAGAAGAGGATAGTGGAAACTAAACTTTGGGCATTATTTCTTTCCTCTTGCTTTGAAGGACATCCTCATTGTGAAGGAAACTTCCAAATGTAGAGCTGTTTACTAATATCTCATTTTCACAAGCCTCACTAGTTTCACTCCTAAAAGACAGGCATGGGATGAGACCCAAATACTACTGGACACTGGGAGAAACTGATGAGTTGAGAGGAGCCATCGTTTGGTTCTGTTCAATTTCAACGTGCCCCAAAGAAGATGTCCAGGAGGAAATTTTCCTGGTTTTCATTCTTTTGTTCCTCAATCCACCAGCAAAGCCCAAGATATATTCTTCTCTAGATGATGCATGAACCGGAGTAAGACAGTTTAACCTCCCTCTGAGGAATCCAAAGGCCCTTAGAATCCTACAGTAGCAACTGTCAAACTGGGTAAACCAGGTGTGCAAAGAACAGTGCTGTGCTACAACGAAATTAATCACAGCAGTGACGGAAACCATCAAACATGTTCCAGCCTGACATGGATTTTATTCCTTGATAAGTGTCAGATTGGCCTATGGGAGAGGATTACTCTAACACAAGGCTATTCACATGACAGTTGAACAATACTAAGGCATGTGGCTCTGACCTTTGATTCTGTTTAACAGGTTTGAGTATAGTTAAGTTGAACAGAATTTGCTCTTCAAAACATGATTTTTTCCCTTCAAATAATAGAAGCCAAGTTCAGTTTGCTCAATTTAGATTATGAAAATGCCAAACACATGATGCTATTAAAAGAACAGGCTGCCCATATGGACCCCTCTATTTTCTTAAGGCGGGTCCATGGACTTCCCTCACCAGCCACAGGAAGTAAAAGATAAAATTCCATGTGGAACACTTTGCTCTCTGCTAGGGAGTAAAATGAGAATACCAACGGGAAAGGAGGGAAGCTTTGGCCAGGGAGGAGCACTCTGAGGGTCAGAGTTGAGACAAGCTGTTCCTACAGATATAAAACATATAGTATGCAGTGTTTTGGGCTGATTTCCCAGAGACATATATACTCCAAATTTGTAGCTCATCTACCAAGAGCTATAAGTCATTTAATGTTGCCTAAGACACTTTGAGTACTGCCAACATACCCTTCTCTTCAGAGAAAATTGTTTTCCTTTGAATGTTTTTATGCTGTCTTGTTTGAGGCAGAAACCTTAAAAACATATCAAGTGCTTTGCTCTAGGTGTCACCATACCTTGACCACTCCTCCTCACTCAATACCTCCCAACCTGTAGACATGAGTATTTCCACTCTTCCTTTCATTCACCCATCCTTTAAGGATTATATTTGTTCTAGATCCTAAGCTTAGAGGGCTGAGACAAATGGGAGAGATCAACAAATCATTTCAAAACCATAATCCAAGGTGGTTACTGCTAAGAGAATTGGGACAAAGTGCTTTTGGAATTTTTCAACAATCTTGTCCTGAACTAAACTAGGGACTCAGTGGTTTTAACTTCTCAGCCTCATTAATATACCCAAATAGAAATCTTTCTCCTGTGACCTGTATTTTCCAGAGGAGACCTTTTTTTTGTGGTACTGGGAATTGAACTCACAACCTTGAGCTTCCCAGGCAGAAGCTGTGCCACTGAGCTATATCTCCGGCCCTTATTCCCTACCTTTTCTAATGGATGAGCCCAGGGAGTGTTTCACATAATGCTATTAATTCTTTATTCTCTTATAGTTGTACCATAGACTCTGTCTCAGAAAGATCATGTGGAAATTTCTCCAAAATACCAAACCATATCCAATAGTAATTATCAGGCACCTAAGTATGGACGAGGCTTTCTTTTTAGAGATTCTTGTGCAGAATCCTGAAGATGTAAACCCAGCCACTGGCCTCCTAAACAGAGGGTTCTTGAAAAACAGGAAAGAGTGGCAGCTAAATGTTCTTTCAGTTAAACCATCTGAAAACATAAACACAGGAATTTCATTTCCTTATCAATTTATCTCCAATTCCTCTGATGGATAAAAGAGGGGAACTCACATTGTGGATTTGGATGGGTAGCAAGGCATTATTTGGAATATCAAGAGGAAAGAAAAGTAGCACTGATTCTTTAGAACAATTATGGACAAACTGCCAACAGGGCTGGCAATTCTCTATAAATAGTTGACTTCAAAACACCCAGAGATTAAGGGACTGGTGGCAGAAATGGCCTCATCAGCTTTCACCTTGACATCATAAACTACTGTTGCTTCTCAGATAAAGGCATTCAAAACTTTTGGTAAGTCCGTTTCCCCATTTCTATCTCTAAAAGCTCTCAGGCAGTTAGATATCCCTGCCTCTCTAAAGGGACACAAACCCTGCTGAACCAGGAAGAGGGAAAGCAAACAGATGCTTATCTGCATGGCCAGAGGAATCAGCTGCTTTCTGGTCTGGACAGGAGCTGACAACCAAGCCAGGCACCAGGAAGATGCTGTCTGGCAGGAGGCCATGGTGCAGCCCTCTGTGGAGGCCCAGTGCCCTGAAAGAGTTCATTCAGTCCACATGGGTGAGCAATTTCCTCCGAAGTGGCTACTCACCAATGGCAGCCCCAATTACAGACAAGATTGATGGGTCTGCCTGAGGTGCTGAATCCACTTTTTTTTCCTTACAAAAATCCTCATGCAAGAAACTCTAATATAAGTAGTAGAATGATTTCTTTAAATGGACTTTAAAAGGAAACAAAGAAAAAAAAGCCACAAGAAATATCTCAGAAAAGGACTCAGGAAGCATTAGCTTCCACACTTTCCTTCTACACACACACACACACACACACATACACACACACACACACACACTCCAGAAGGGCAATTTTTTTCAGGCAAGCGTTGAAGGCACTTTCTTACTAGAGTGGGGAATGCCATAAACTCTGTCAAGGGCCTCCACAGCTGAAGTGTGCATTCTGTCCCCTCCAGGCCAGACTCCTCTAGCTGGGGTCTAAAGTGAAGAAGATGAGTTTGACTCTGTCCAGTGCTAGCTAGCTTAACTTTTAGGGACAACTGTATTGGAATTCCAAGGTCTTGGAATTTCATTGACCAGAATTTTCTTCTACAGCCAACTATATAATTTATGGGGATTGGAACAAGATGAAAGTGTAGTTCTCTGTCCAAAAAAACAGAAAAGGTTTTCTTCTGTGTTCTCTTTTCTGGACTGTCAAGGTGTTGGTTTTGGGTTTAGTTGTTTTGTTTTGTTCTCGTTATTTAAAGTTGCACTTCCTTGGCTTTGCTACAGGGAACATCAGAGCAAATGGAAACCTCAAAGTTACTCTGGTCCTCACCTAGCAATGTGGGGGAACATGCACTTGACCACAAACCTCCCTCCACCCATACCCACACCCCCACCAGCACTGAGGACAGCAGCAGCAACTGTAAGGTCTCAGAGTGAAGCTGACCCTTGGCTTCCACAATAATTCAGGGATAGTGTGTTCTTTCCACAATGCCTCAGTTTAGCAATAAGTAAGAGGAAGTTGTGGCAGCTCTGTGGACCCTCTGCCTGTCCATTGTGTAGTAACTGCAGCTATTTCCAAAGCAAAAAAGCAGCAGGAAGTCACAGTGGAGGAAAGTTTCTCACTTCATGGCAGCCAGAACGCAGAAAGGGAAAGAGTCAGCTAGAGCAGAAGGGGCTGGTGACAGGAAACACCTAAGACAGGGCCTACCTCCTAAGAGCCCATTCAGCTAGTTGATCATCCAGGGCTCTCTGATGCACTTTCCCAAATACAGTCTCTGAACATATGAGACTTTGGAAGAATATTTTAGATCTAAACCACAACAAATGCACTACACATTAGTAGCTTACAAATATGAAATTGCTAATAGAAATTGAAATTAATCATTAGTATATTCAAATTTTTGAGAAAAATTACAATATGCTTCCTTTTGTCATAAACCAGAGTTGAAATTAATAATAAACACACAAGGGTCTGGGGATTTAGCTCAGTGGCACAGCGCCTGCCTGGCAAGTGCAAGGTCATGAGTTCAATTCCCGGTACTGGAAAAAAAAAAAATAATAATAATAATAATTAATAATAATAATAATAATCACAAGATATGCAGTTAAAATTTAATTTTGCCAAATAGTAATGAAATTACTTCTGTTGAGTAAACTTTTTATGTCATCTTATAAGGAAAGCTGAAAAAAAAACCTTTATTTCTATTTATAAAAAATGCTTTTCATTTTTAATGTCTTTTTTATTTTAAAGAGAAAATAACAAAAACAAAATAACCAAAACAAAGACAAAAACAAAACAACACAAGAACTATTAAAATGATACAGAATTTCAAAACAAGATGGTAGGAAATTAACAATGGTTATTATATTGTATATTGTTATTTTCAAAGTAGTTGCTCAGATCACCAGATATAGGCATGTGAGATTGATCAAACAATTAAACACTAACTGTTACTTTCAATAAACCAATAGAAATTAGTAGTATAATTATCTTAGCCATCTTGTGTGTGTGTATATATATATATATATAGTTCCTTCCTTCTTTTCTTCTTTCCTTCATCCCAGGTGTTCTTTCCTATTGAATAGTTTCTTTCCCTTTCACACAATATCCATTGTACCTTTCAGGTTTATTTACTCTTTCAGTTTCTTACACTAGGGAGACAATACAGTGTTTACACATGGAGATCTGATTTATTTCACTTATGAGTATGGTCTCTAGTTGCATCCATTTACCTGTAAAAGCCTCGAGTTTATCTTTCTTTATTGCTGAGTAATACTCCATTGTGTAAAAATACTACATTTTTCTTATCCACTCCTCAGTTGATGGGCATTTGAGTTGTTTCTAAGATTTTTGTTATGACAAATTGTGCTACTATAAACACGAGTGCAGATATACGTTTGGGAGTACACTTTGGGGGGATAACCAGGAATCAAACTCAGGACCTTTTGCTTTGCAAGTCAAGCACTTGTACCACTGAGCTATATCTCTGGCCCAAGAGTGCATTTTTTAAAGAACGATTTAAATTTTAAATCAGCTATACATATCAGCATCTATTCAGTCACATGCAAATAAAAATAGCCCTTTATGCATGGTACATGATTATTTCCATTACTTTTTATCTTTTTAAAATTAGCACATATTTGTTGTACACATTGATCATATTCATCACAGGGAATCAGTACTTGTACCTGCTATATCTTGATTCCTCTTTTTTCCCACTCCTCTCTCCTCCCTTCAACCCTTCTTCCCATCCCCACTTACAAAAGCTTTGTTTCCATTTTTGTCCATTTTATTTTTTTCCTTTTACCTTCCTTCTCTCTCCTCTCCCCCTCTCTTGTTCCCCTTCCCATTATTTCCATTATTATATGATGTCAACTTTTAAAACTGATATGGATACAGCAAAAGTAAGTAATATTAAAGAACCTGAACAATTACCAAAAACAATTAGATGGAACAAAGATTATGTCACAATAAGTAGTAGACAGTAATATGAGAATAGAAAAGTAAATATGTGATAGCTATATAGTTTAGTAATAAAATAATGTTTTTTAAAAAATATTTTCATTTACCAACATTTTCAGATATTTTCTCAGGTTCCTTCATAAAAGAATTTTTGTTTTGTTTGGGGGCAAGGAGCTGATTTTATTGTTTTTGTACTTATTGTTCATTTGGTTTTGTTTCAGAAACCAGAATACTTGAAATGAAATTTTACTGCTAGAAATTATTCATCTTACCAAATCTATTCACATGATGATGTTAAGATTTGTTGTGTACATGTATTCACAAAATGACAAACCTGCTTGTGTGGTATCTCAGTGTGTTGTGTAGAGACCATACCAATGGAAGCAATGGCCCAGGAGAGTACACAGAAAAGGTCATGGATCAGTTTTGAAGGAGAAATTGATAATTAGATGTGACAGAGGAAAGTTTAACACATGTCAAGCAAATGAGATAGATGCATCTTGTCAGGAGGATTCCTAAGCTGGAAAGAGTTGGCAGAGAGCCAGAGTGGAAATCAAGTCAAATTAAATCAGAATTTGGTCTCATCTCTTCCTCCACTTCCCTGTTAATGTATTGTCCAACTTCAAGAAAGGATGATGTTAAAAGTATTGCATCCTATCCCAAATTCCAGTGGATGTGTATGACATTCTGAGTGATATGTAGCTCAAGGTAACAGTGAAGTATCCCTGTCCCTATCCCCTAGGATGAGAGTTATGCTCACTATGCTATGCTAAGAAAGTTCTCACAAAATGTGCTTCTACTGGTGTTGATTACCTCATGAGTTACACATTTTCTAATATATAAATGCTTTATGAACTAATAATACTGACCCACCCAGTCCTGAATTCTTTAGTTTTGCAAATCCTGTATAAAACAATCTTATAACCTCACTCCAGAACACTGATGGTGAACCTATTGTACGTGTGCCTCAGCTGACTGTTATCACTGAAAGCTCTAAAAGGTTCACCATCACTGCAAAATGTAGATATTGGTACCTACCATTCGTTCTTGACTTTATGGGCCTCTAGAAAAATCTCCATTAACATCCCATTTCATTAGCGTCTTGATGGAACAATCAGAAGATATGCATAGAGTATATATGTAGACATTATCAAGAACAGGACATACTTCTACCAAGTTCAAATTTTTGTTTCTTATTTTTTGCAATTACATAAACAAATCATTAATACAATCTCCAAAACACTTAGGTTAAAGTCTTAGGTAAAAGACTTAGGTGAAAGAATGTGGAATAAATATGAAGTTCAAGGAAAGAGCTGACCCTGGCATGAAGGGTATGGTGAATCTACAGATTCAGAAGATGACTTCAGCTCCCTTCCTATTCTCCCCTCAACACATAGCTATGCTTTTCTCTGACTTGGCTTCATTCCTGGGCTGCCTGTTCCCACAGGGAAGCCAATGTGCCTCCTGACACTCCAAGTTCGCCTAGTGCCCAGATAGCCAAAAACAAGAACCTCTCTATTATACAGTTCATGTTGCTGTCTTCCCTCCCAAGACTGTCAGAGTGGTGCGCTAAGATCTCTAGACCTATCTCTGTATTCAGGGAGTGAAGCCATTGGATTGATCAGCTTGCGTTAAGTGACTATCAAATGGTACACGAGACAATATCCACTTAATTAACAATCCCATCTAAAATATATGTAAAGAAGAAAAATATTTCCTGAAGTTATGTAAAAGAAGCCAAGAATTAAAGAAGGGAAAGAAGGATAGAAAAAAAATGTCTATTATTTTAGAGACTCAGAATTTATATGGTGTATTTAGTCTTTACTGCATGAATGGTACTGAAGACTCTTGGAAATCCAGAATTTAACATTAAATGTTTTACTATAAGAATTTCAGACAATGCAGGAAGGGCAGCCAGCATGGGATGTGCCCAGGACTCAGCAACCAGCTTGGCCAGAAGAGCCCAAGTAACTGACTGGACCCCCTACACTGTGGGAAGGGAAGTCAGTGTAGAAAGCACCTAGGACTTAGTAACCAGCTTGGCCAGAAGAGCCCAGATGCCTGCCCCATTCCCTTACATGGTGTGAAGCACCCAGGACAGGGCACCTGGCTCAATCAGAGGAACCCAGGGTAAATCCACTCAAACAAGGGGAAACACTTTGCATACAAACTCCTAATGTATGATCTGTCCTGTTATATAGCTATAGACTTTGCTCCTGTGGTCTAACATAAAAAACAATAGTTACCACGGTTTGTCAATTTCTAAATTGTGCTTCATGCTATCATTATTGCTAATTGTACTACTGTAGCTAGGGCATCATACCTGTTGTAGTCAGTTGTTCTCCCTTGTGTAACAATATTGGGGGGCTGGGGATATAGCTCAGTGGCACAACTGCCTGCCTAGCAAGTGTAAGGTCCTGAGTTTGATTTCCAGTAGCAAAAAAAAAAAAAAAAAATTAGGAAGCTCCAGGCTAATAACCTCACCATAGCCCTACACTTAAAGACTGAGGACAGAGTGAAACAGAAACCAACATCCCCCTCTTAATTAATTGAGAAGGCAAGATCTTGGGGCAGACAGAAATCAAGAATCTTTGACACACAGAAGATATCCATGAAAAAGAGACTTTTCCTAGAGAGTCCTTGATACTACCAATATAGCTACTGACTACCAAAACTATCACAGAAATCAAAATAAAAATGTTTTTGAGACAGAAAATGCCAAAATAAAGGAGAAAATGCAATCTCAGACCTCCAGCCCACAATATGTCCAGGAGACCTAGACATAAAAGAAATGGAAAGACTCACAACTGAAATTTCTGAAATAGTAGCAAATAAAGTAAAGAAACAACTTCAGGAGGCTATAGAGGAAATCAGATGAGAAATAATCTCTCAGGTAAAAAAAGAAATGATAAACATAATGAAAAAATTGCCAAGCATATTTAAGAAGACATAGATAAAAAAATAGGTAGTATAGAAAAATGATGGAAAACTTGAATGAACAATGCAGGAAAGAATTAGAATGCATGAAGCATATTCAAAGACATATGCAGGAAATTAAAAATTCAATTGAAAGCTGGCAAAACCACTTGAATGAGACAGAAGATAAACTTTCAGACCTTGAAGACATCGCTAGAGCTAGCAACCATAAAAGGAGAGATCTCTTAAAAATAACAAGGAACCAAGAAGTAACAATTCAACAGAGGCAAGATGGTGCAAAGAAAAATAATATAAGACTGATAGGCATCAACGAAAAAGCAGGCGTCAATACAGATGACATAAAAAGATTATTTGCAGAAGAAATAGCAGAAAGTTTCCCAAGCATGGCAAAAGAATCTGACATACAGTTAAGTGAGGCATATAGAATTCCAAATAGCCATAACCAAAAAAAATCTGCACCCAGACATATAATAATCAAGATCCCAGAAATTCAGCAAAAGAGCAGACTATTAAAAGCTGTTAGAGAAAAGAAATAGATCACCTATAAAGGAAAGCTCATCAGAGTCATGGCAGAGTTCTCAGTACAAGCCATCAATTCAAGAAGTGGTATTTGAGGTATTTCAAGTCCTGAAAGAAAACAACTTCCAACCCAGATTAATGTACCTAGCAAAACTATCTTTCAAAATTAATGGAGAAATAAGATACTTCCATGACAAAGAACAACTGAAGAAATTCATGACCACCAAACCAACCCCATAAAGAGTACTGAAAGATATTCTTGAAAGAGATAAAAATCACCATAAATCCAAGAACAACAACAGAAAGAAACCACCAAGCAGGTCAAGCAATTAAAAAGAAGGAAAAAGTAGGGAACAAATAACAGGAAAATGACATGACAAAGATAAGCCAATACATATCAGTAATAACCATCAGTGTAAATGGCTCAATTCACCAATTAAAAGAAACACACTAGCAGAGTGTATCAAAAAACAAAATCCAACATTATGCTGTATATAAGAAACACATTTAACTCAAAAGGAAATTCATATACTGAAGATCAAAGGATGGAGAAAAATAGTCCATGAAATAGGAAATTAAAAAAAGCAGGGGTATCTATTTTGTTCACAGACAATATGAACTTCAAACCAAGAATGAACAAAAGAAATAAAGAAGGTCACTACATACTTGTTATGGGAAAACTTCAACAGGAAGAGATAACAATCATAAATATGCATGCACCAAATATGGGAGCACCCAACTATATAATACAAATACTAATGGACATGAAAGATCAAATAACCGATACCACAATTGTAACAGGGGAACTTAACACACCACTGACACAAAGAGATAGATCAACTAAACAAAAAATCAACAAAGAAGTAACAGAACTGAATCAAACTTATGAACAAATGGACTTAGTAGACCTTTGGAGTGTTCCACCCAACAACATCAGAATATTTATTCTTCTCAGATGTACATGGGGTGTTCTCTAAACTAGACCACATGCTAGCCCATAGAACATGCTCAAGTAAATGCAAAGGAATTGAAATTATCCCATGCATATTACCTGACCATAGTGCAACAAAATCATAAATTAATGACAAAAGGAACCGCAAAAACACCATAAATACATGGAAATACATAACACCCTCCTGAACAACCAATGAGTCACATAGGAAATTAAAGAAGAAATTAAACAATATGTGTAATCAATTAAAAATGAAAATACAACTTAAAAGAATCTGTGGGAGGCATCAAAAGTAGTCCTCAGCAGGAAATTTATAGTGGGGAACTTTCACATCAGGAAAACAGAATGAGAATAAATAAGGTAATGCAGCATCTCAAGCTTCTAGAAAAAGAAGAGCAAGTCAAACTTAAAGCCCAAAGAAGGTAGGAAATTATACAGATCAGAGCAGAAATTAATGCAACTGAGACTAAGAAAACAATTCAAGGAATCAATGAATCAAAGAGTTGGTTCTTTGAAAGAATAAATAAAATGAATAAATCCTTGGGGAAACATCAAAACAAAAGGAAAGAAAAAACTCAAATTCATGCAATAAGAAATAAAAAGGGTTAAATTCCTACAGATTCTGTGGAAATTCAGAAGATCATCAATATCTACTTTAAAAATCTATACTCTCATAGGATGGAAAATGCAGAAGAAATGGACAGGTCCCTAGATACATATGAATTACCAAAACTGAATCAAGAAGATTAAAAAATTTTGAATAACCCAATATCAGTTGATGAAACTGAAAACATAATGAAAAACTTGCCAACAAGGAAAATCCCAGGTCCTCATGGATTCACAGCTGAATACTACAAGAAATTTAGGGAAGACAGTCCTCAAACTCTTCAATGAAATTGAAAGGGAGGAAATTCTCCCTATCTAATTTCTGGAGGCAAGTATCACCCTGATACAAAAACCAGAGAAAGACACAACCAAAAAAAGAGAAATACAGGCCAATCCTTCTAATGAACATAGATGCAAAAATCTTCAATAAAATGCTAGCAAATAAAATACAGCAAATCATCAAGAAGATTATATACCATGATCAAGGGGTACTCATCCTAGAAATGCAGGAATGATTCAACATATATAAATCAATAAATGTAATACACTACATGAACAGAGCCAAAGACAAAAACCACATGGTCATCTCAATAGATGCAGAAAAAGCTTTTGACAAAGTCCAACACTCATTCATGATAAAAACCCTACAGAAAATTCAAATACATGGTCTTTGCCTCAATCTGATAAAGGCCATCTATGACAAACCAACAGTCAACATCATATTAAATGGATACAAAGTGAAAGCTTTCCTCTAAAATCAGGAACAAGACAAGGATGTCCACTATCACCACTCCTTTTCAATATAGTTCTGAAACTATTAACCAGAGCAATTAGACAAGAGATAGAAATAAAAGGAATAAGAATAGGAAACAAAGAAGTTAAATTATCATTATTCTCATATGGCATGATACTCTACATGGAAGAACCAAAAGAGTCCTAGAATTAATAAACAAATTCAGTAGCATAGCTGAATACAAAGTCAACACTCAAAAGGCAATAGCATGCCTGTACACAAACAGCAAAGTCACTCAGAGAGAAACTAGGGAAGTCACAGACTTCACAATAGCATCCAAAAAACTGAAATACTTAGGAATCAATCTAAAAAAATGTAAAAGACCTATGTAATGAATATTATAATACTCTGAAAAAAGAGATCAAAGAGGATTTCAGAAAGTGGAAAGATATTCCTTGCTCATGGATAGGAAGAACTAACACTGTGAAAATGGCCATACTACCAAAACTGTTATACAAATTTAATGCAATCTTGATCAAAATGCCATTAGCAGCTGGGCTTGGTAGCACACACCTTGGTAGCACACACTCAGGAGGCTGAGGCAGGAGAAGCATTCTGAGTTTGAGGGCATCCTGGGCTACAAAATATGCTCAAAGCTAGCCAGAAATGCATAGTGAGACCCTGTCTCAAAAAGACAAAAAAAAAAGTCCTATTAGTACACTTCACATATCTAGAGAAAACATTCCTAAAATTCATTTGAACCAGAAGAGACCTAGAATAGCAAAGGCAATCCTGACCAGCAAAGATAAAGCAGGAGGCATCACAATCCCTGACTTGAAATTATACTACAAAGCTTCTGTGATACAGTCAGCATGGTACTGGCAAAAAAACTAGAGACCATACTCATAAGTGAAATAAATCAGACCTGCATGTGTAAGCACCATATTGTCTCACTAGTGTAAGACCTGAAAGGGTGAATAAAAACTAGGAGGTATGATAGACATTGTGAAATGAAAGGAAAATGCTCAAAAGGAAAGGGCAGCTGGGGTGTGGGAAAAGAAAAGTAAAAGAAGGGGAAATTATGTATGTATGTATATACAGGATAGCTAACATAGTTGTACTACTGTCTTCTATTACTCTACAGAAAGGAACAGTTAATGACTGTTTGATCAATCTTTTATGTCTGTATTTGTTTTCCTGAGAAACCACATTGAAGATATCAATAAGTAATACAACAACCATGGTTAATTTCCTACAACTTTGTCTGTAACTCTGTTTTGTTTGTATTCTTCTTATGCTATTTTGTACATGGATGTCTGTCTGTTAATATGTTTTTCTTCTTTTATTTTTTAAAATAAAAAATTTTAAAAAGGTACAGACACAGCCACAAACACACTCAGCTATCTTATCTTTGACAAAGGAGCCAGATATGTTCACTGGAAGAAAGATAGCCTCTTTAATAAATGGTGCTTAAAAAACTGGCTCTCTACATGCCCAAGACTAAAACTAGACCCATGTCTATCACCATGCACTAAACTAAAGTCAAAATGGATCAAAGATCTAAGCATTAAAACAGAAACACTAAATCTACTGGAAGAGAAAATAAGTAAAAATCTTGAAGACATATGGATAGGCAGAGAGTTCATAAGCAAAACCAAACTGCATGAGAAATACTTAAAAGAATCAACACTGGGATGGGTGTCAGCTTATTGGAAAGTTTCTGCACATCAAAAGAAATTACCAACAGAGTAAAAATAAAACTCACAAATTTAGAAAAAATTTTAGCCAACTGTCCCTCAGACAAAGGACTTCTGTCTAGAACATACAAAGAACTTTTTTAAAAATCAGCCCCACAAATTCAAAGACCCAATCCCAAAATGGATATCTGAATGAATACACACTTCTCAGATGAAGAACTGGCAAATACATATATGAGAAATATTGAACATCATTGGTCATTCGAGAAATGCAAATTAAAAAAACACAGATTCCACCTCACCCCAGAAAGAATGGCTATCGTCAAGAAAAGATGCTGGCAGGGCTGTGGGGGAAAAGGGAACCCTTTTCTACTGTTGGTGGGAGTGTAGATTGGTATAACCACTGTGGAAATTAGTGTGGAGATTCCTTAAAAACTGGGATTAAAGATCCCATTTGACCCAGGTATTCACATTCTGGGTATTTTCCCAGAAGACAGAAAAACATCATACCACAGCAATATGTGTGCACCCATGTTTATAGCAGCACAATTTGTAATAGGTAAATGTTGGAAACAGATATCCATCAACTGAGGAATGGATAAAAAAAGATGTGGTATTTTTATACAGTAGAGTGCTACTCAGCTGTAAAGGTAAACTCAAGGCTTTTATAAGTAAATGGATGCAACTAGAGACCATACACATAAGTGAAACAAATCAGACTCACATGTGTAAATATCTTATTGTCCCTCTAGTGTAAGAAACTGAAAGAGTAAATAAGATCCAAAAGGTACAATAGATGTAGTGAAAGGGAAAGAAACTACTGAAAAGGAAAAAACAACTAGGATGAGGGAAAAGAGAAAAGCAGGAAGAGAAAAAAAAGATTTATGCTTGATAGCTAAGATAATTGTACTACTAACTGCTGTCAGTTCATTGAAAGGAGCTGTTAGTGCCTATATTGTTTGATCAATTTTGCATGCCTGTACCTGGGAATCTGAGCAACTACTTTGAAGATAACAGTATGCAATATAATATGTTAATTTCCTATCATCTTGTTTTGAAATTCTATATCATTTTTATTTGTTTTTTTCTCCTTTTTTGTATCTTTTTTGTCTCTTTAAAATTAAAAAAGTTTTTAAAAAAGAATTTCTGCAATCCCTGACCTCATGGCATATAATAAATTCTATGGTAATAATGTTCCTACACTAATGATTCCCATATTTTAGTGTGCATTGCAATCACTTGGAGGTCTTGCCTAAAGTGCTGACAGCTGGCCTAGTCTGGAGTGAGGCTAAAGGTTATGCATTTCCAGCAAATTCTGAGGTGATGCTGATGTTGTTGTAAGGGTCATACTTTGAAAACCACAGCCCCACTCAAAGGGACTCATAAGGGAAAATTAGATGACATAAATAAAACAACTACTACTAAACTGAATCTCTGTTCAGCATGAGCCGTAAACTTATTTGGTGAGCTGCATCGTAACTTCTGTGTAAGAATTAGTGGTATTCTTGAGTTTAGGAATACCCTAATGTCTATTGATACGTTCTTCCTAATTGTAATGGCTGATACATTGTGCCAACTTGAAAAGTTTATAAGTTTAATTAAGCTACTCAGCAAGGAGCCAGGGTCATTACTTTGTGAACATCCTCACCCATGCAAGAGGAGGGCACAGAGATAGTGTGAGTGCTACACCTGCCCTGGCATGGGTAGCCTGCTTACAATATAAGGGAGGAAAAGAGGCTTGCTCCTCCGCACCATTGCCTTTGTTGTTTTTGCTGTCTTCTGCTACCTTGAAGTGTTGCCCTTTAGTGATGCCACCCTGCCTTGGAGCCAGCTCAATACAGACTAAAACCACCACAAATCATGAGCTAAATAAACCTCGCCTTCCTTAATTTGGGGTGTCAGGATATTTTGTCTCAGCAATGAAAGGAAAGCAACCTAGACACTAATGACCAAGGGTTTGGTGTTCAAAGGTAATATAACTAGCCCCCACCCAGAACAGTAAGCTAAATGTCAAATGTAAGTTATCTGTTTAAAACTAAAGCCTGAAGAAAATGGCCCATATTGAAAACAATTCGAATCTTGGCCGAGTTAAGGATACCATGAAAAAGAAACCAACAAAAGAAGAAGAAAGACACCAGGAACATAAAACTTCATATGCTTTCCTCTCCAAAAAAACATGTTTTTTCTCTTTGGTTCATTCAGTGTTTCTGACGGAAGTGAAATTCTTCTCTGGCGTCCAAGAAAGATTTATGGTTGAAAAAGAACAGGTTTTACCTGGCAGTTGGTGCATACAAGGTTTGTTCTCTCTCCTACCAGGCCCAATTGCTCTTTATTTTGTAGATACTAATATTAGACCCAGTTAATCATTTCACATTCCTTTTATTAGGTGAGGAGCTGCATTCTTGAAACCACTCTCAGGAAAACAATCCTTCCCTTCCAGACCACCCTGAATTGTAGACTTGGGGTTTCGGCAGCGGTAGCACTGCTGAGCCATGTGGCAGACGTTTGGGCAGCCCATAGGCATCTGCTCTTCAGCTTCAACCCTTTGGAAGTGGTTTGGGAACTTCCTCTTTTCTTGTTCACTTGGCCCAAGGTTGCTCCTTCTACAAACATCATGAAGGTGTTAGTACCACCAGAGTATTAGACTTTATTGCCTCTTTCCCCATGGGCAAAGCTGCCTGTGATGAGGGACAGGCTGCTAGAATAGGATGTATTCAATAGACTTTATGTGAAGGCCCTAATTCAGACAAGTTTGAGCCATCTAGGTTTTGTGGAAAATCTGAAATATGAAATGGCTAGATTACATTCAATTCCATTCATTCTAAGTGACTATATTTTGATTCTGGTACTCTTTTCTAAGTCAATTATTGGCAAATTAACAATCCAATTTACCATACAAACATTGTGGTCAGATCCTCAGCCAATCCCCAGAGCTCATTTTGTGCCTGAAGTATAGTACTATGCTGATCATATTATAAAATCTCCTCATCATTTTAAACTTTGCTTATGGAATGAGGACAACATATATTCCAACTCAGGACCTTAGGATATTGTTGCTGGGGCTCCCCTTCATCCCTTTTGGTCCAGCCACGCATTCAGCAGGACTCCTAAAAATTAGATGGGGACTGTAGAAAGTAGAATGGGGATTCTAAGGAGACTTGGGGTAATGGAGTGACTATAAAAAAGACAACAGGTCCTTAGTAAATATGGACAAACAGTATCAGGTGCCCACGTTGTACATGGTCCTTGTTGTGTGCCAATGGGGGAAGGGGGAGTAATGAAACCCCCAAAATGGTGGCCCATCCTAGAAGCAGGGATGCCAGCAAGGAGATAAACCTCCGGCTTGAATTCTGGGTCACAAGAAGAAAATACTTGAGAGTCCTAAATTAACAAGTGGTCCATGTGGTGATTATGGTAGGATTTTTTTTAATGTGTGCTCATAGATTCCTGGGGGATTGGCTTCACCAGACAAAATGACTTCTCATTGACACATGAATATGAAGTCTAAATGCTTCCAAAGTGCTTGAGAATCATTGTCTTATAACACCTACTTCTCTGCCTCCCTCAAACTTCATAATCAGACTACACCCAGCAACTCTTTATTGAGTACTTACTGGGTGTCCAATCAACTTTATGTATCATCTGTTAGTACAACCTGTATGGCATTTGCTGTGCACATCAGAAATAAACTCACTTGTCTCCTTCTTTCCTAGATAATATCATCCTGGTGCCTTTTCTATCCTCACTTGCTCTTTCTCTTACCAATACTCACTCCAATTGAGCAGTCCTCCAACGGTACACAGATCATTCCTCTAGGCACTGATCATTCTAGAACCCCATTCCTGGTTATAACACCAAGGCCTGGGTAGGCAAGATCTCACCTGTCCCTGAAACAAGGAAGCAGACACTAGCCCTGGGTGCAGCCAGGATGTGGAACAGATAAATAAAGCTTGTCTCTATTCCTGTCTGTGCTCTATTTCCTAGACTCTAGTTAAAATCATTTCCTTCCTCTTCTTCCTTCCGTCCTTTCTTCTTTCCTTCCTTTTTCTTTCTTTCTTCCTTCTTCTTTCCTTCCTTTCATTTTCCTTTTGCATTCTTTCCTTTTCCTTCTCTTCACTTTTTCCTTCATTCCTTCAAACCTGAATTCTGCTTGAACATGTGCTCTGCTAAGTAGTGTTAAGGATCATGTGGTGGATTAACTAGTGGTCAACTTGTGACACCCAGCTGAACTGAGTCAGTGTGGTGCTGAGTGTGGAAGGCCCACCTGAGGATGGTTGCCAACAGCATAAAAGGAGAACTGGAGGGGAAGATGGTGTGCTGTTGTTTCTCCTGAAGAAGCTTGTCATGCTGGCTTTCTTGGTATGAACGCAGCTATTATTGTAGGAGAGCCCAGGTCCTCACTGCCACTGAGGATGGCTGCAGTTCTCTTTCAGGGAGCTGTGGTCCTTACCTTGAGGGTTGTCTCCTTGCTCCAGTGCAGATCCCTCAGTCTGCTGGCACTGATCCTTCATCCCGCTGCTGAACTTTGTAGCTTCCATCACTGACTGTTGGGCATTCTCAGTGCAGATCCTTCATACAGACTTGCGTGAGACACTGTCATGGTCTCTAGGTCTTCAGCTGGACTCGTGCAGGACATTGTCATGGCCACTAGCTGAATTCTTCAGGTCTGTAGTGTATGGACAGACCTCCTGCACTCTTCTGCATTTGACTTTTTAGGTAAATATTATAAAATAATCTTAAGAGAGAGATGCACATATTAGGCTGCAGGTAATGGAAACTGGAATCCAGAATTACATTCCCAAAAAATTCTACTTGGGAAAGACTCCTTACAGGCATTCAGAGAAGGCTCCAACCTCTTAAGCTCCATTTACATTTCATAGCTTGTACTGAATTTTCTTCAACTGTGTCTCCAAACATATTTCTCTGGTCCATAAACTGTTTCAGTGAAATTTGGATCATACTTGGTATGATTCCTGTAACTTTGCAGGAATCTGAGACAGGCCATTCATTCTAAGCAAACTTCTCTATTTAAAAGCCCACATTTGCCGTGTTTCTGTCAGTATCATTGACTGCAGCACTCTGATAATCAGGGTGGTCTGTGTCTTCCTAAAATAGCAGTTACTGGGACCCTGCTTACTGCATTTTAACTCCATTGCTTTTTTTATAAACCTTTATTTGTTTATTAAACTGTATACAAGCCAGTTTGAATTGCCTGGGGCCAAGTGTGAGAGAAATGCTGCTAACATTTGGTATTCCCAGATTTCCCTACCTACTCCTTCACAAGTGAAAATATTTCATACTACAATTCAGATAACAGATAAGGCCTGGAGATAGATGACTTTTTCCAATATTTGGCATTTTTGTTGAGACTGAAGTAATGTGGAATTTCAGGGAGGGAGCAGCAAGGATGTTTTGAAGCCACTGACACGTAGGGGCCCAAGGGCTCTGAGAAATGAGAGCTCCCTGGCCTATTGCTTCCTGGAATGCCACTTTTAAAATGATAACGATGTAATCAGAGGACGCCCTGACCTGTAAGACTCCCTAAGACCCAGAACTTGAGGTAGGAGAGGCAATAGTTCTGTTTCCATGTCTCTTGGAAGGAAGAAAACACACAAAGTCCTCTTCAAGCCTCCTACGAGAAAGTGTTCCTCCTAGGCATCCAGCCAAGGAAAAGAACATTTTGTTAATCATTGCTCATTGTCAGTTTTGCCAGAGAATTGTTGTGGGTTTCAGGGTGTGTTTTGTTTTGTTTTGTTGCATCTGGGTGGTGTATACTTTTACAACCTTGGGTGGCTTCCTTGGGGCAGAAACTCTCAAACTTGTCCTTCTGAACTTCCAGAGAAACAATGGGTTTTACCTCCAACCTTATGGACTTGGCCTTTTCAGTCATTCTGAAAAGGGTAAACTGCAGTTCTGCAGGCCTCTCCTCCAAGCTCAGCAAGTTGTTCTGGCAATCAGCTGTTTCTCAAGGACTACCATTTTCAAGTACATTTGCCCTAAACTTGGACTTATCATCAAACACACTCCTGTGCATTCTTCTGTTGCAACACCTGGAGTCCTAGACCAGGGCTCGGCCTGCCCTGGGGAGCAGGGGCCATGCTTTCCAACACTAGGGGCTCCTACTTCTCTACCTGAAAGCTTCTGCTTTCAGTAAAGGGAAAAATCCAGTAGGAAATCCACGTTTGTGCTTGTGGATGGCAGATAGTCATTATTAATGACTCTAATCCTCAAAGGTGTTTACAAACACAAAGTCAAGTTTTCATTACCTGAGATAGTCACTGGGGAAATCTCAAACAAAAAATCATTGCTTAAACAGGTAGAAAATGATCGCTAGTGCTTCATTTTGTGACATTTCCTGAGGGACTTGGGAAATATGAGTGACTTTCGCTCTAAGGCAAGATACCAAAAAATATGAAAATATTCTACTTACAACTTGCCACCCCCAAAACTGTCCTGATTCTAAGGAAAAGATGCCCAATTTGTTCAGATCAAACCCAAATTGTACTTTTTTAGAGGGCAAATTTAAGTAGTATTTTTCAATTTTTTCCCTATAATCCACACCAAAACACACACACACCTGTGCGCACACACACATGACCCTGATACACACAAATATTTACCAGAAATATGTTTTAGGAACCATAACTCATACCATGTGGCATGAACTCCAATATTCCTTGTGTTCTACTCCATTCTATTCAGTTCTACTTCATCCTTTTAAAAATACTAGTTGTAGGCTGAGTGTATAGTCAGTTGTAGAGCACTTGCCTAGCACATGGAAGGTACTGGATTCAATCCCCAGTACAAACACACACACACACACACACATACACACAAACACACAAACACACACACACACACACACACACAACACTATAGTTGTAACCCACAAAATTAATTTCCAAATCCACAGACCATAATGTAAGGAACACTCTTCAAGATTTATCACAAATCCTCCAAATTCTCCCACTTCCAATGAAGATATCCAAAATTTGTCACTGAGAATATCATTAGTTTGGCCAAAAATTTTCTCATTAAAATGTAAATGAGGCTGGGTGTGGTGGCACAAGCCTGTAATCCCAGCATTCAGGAGGCTGAAGCAGCAAGATCTCTGTGAGTTCATTAACATGGTTGTTCTTCTGTCTTCTATTTCTATGCTGAAAGAAACTGTCAATGAGTCTTTGGTTGACCAGTATTGCATGTCTATATCTGTTTTCATGAGAAGCCACTTTGAAGATATCAATATGTAATACAACCACCATTGTTAATTCCCTACTACTTTGTTTGTAACTCTGTATTGTCTGTATTGTGCTTGTGATATGTTGTAAAATGTTGTATGTCTGTTAATGTTTCCCTCCTTTTATCTTTAAAATAAAAAAAAAAGATCTCTGTGAGTTCAAGGTCAGCCTAAACTACCTAGCAAACCCTGTCTCAAAAAGACCCCCCCCAAAAAAAAAAAATGAATGAGCCCTGAGTGGGTAATAGTCTACCCTCGGTCCGTCATTCCGACTATAAAATGGAAGATACTGCGGGGTGTGGCAGTACCACATCCAGTACAGAAAAGAGGTCAGGAGGAATGAGGGGCAGGTGGATGTGAGCAAGTGGTGAAAGCTCTGAGGAGGCTTTCTTGGAGGCTGTTAGGTGCCCCAGGACTTCACCCCCTTCCCATATGGAGGAGGGTTACCAAGGCTGACGGCCTCCTCAGCCCACCCAGTTTGCCTAGCTGTCCCCTTTGTTCCTGCTTACACCTGGGGCAAGAATGGGATTGCTTTGTGGAAATAGGGACAGAGGGAGAGTTTTGAGAGACTCTTGGGGATGCTGCCCTCTTTCTTCTTCAGGACATGCTCCTCCATGCCTCTCAGATTGTCACCTTGTCTGGTGAGAAGCTCCCACTCTGCCAGCCCTTCTCTAACCTCCAGCAGCACTTTCTGCCAACCACTCCCCGTCCCTCCAGAGCACCTGCACATACATCTGTCTGTGCACTGCACCCAGCGTCATCACTGCTGCTTGAGCTGCCTTGGTCATTAGAGGGACAGTTAGTTCCTTGAGAGTCCTGTGGTAGCCACACACACCCTCACTCATCCACGATGCTTTCTTGTCTTCATTCAACAAAGAAACTACAAGACTGCACCACTTGGCAACATAGGTTTTACTTATCCACTCCTCCTTCCCTTCATTCTTCCAACACATGTTTATTCACTAACAGACAGCGCCTACAAATGCAGCTGAACCCTGTCTTCCCCCTGGTTGGCAGAGTGCCTGATAAGTCCTAGTTCTATATGGTTATCTCTCCCTGGCTATGGGAGACCCCTTCACCGTTTCCTATCAGAATTCACCCACAGAACGTTCCCGGCTGTATCTGAAATAGCCAGATTCTCTCCATTCCAGTAGCAAGTCAAAGTGTCTCTCCACTTAGATGCGTTTAAGGGCCACAATCCTGAGTAGTGCAAAAGGATAGTCTGTAGCGAGAGAATAAAACCTAAAGGAGAGAATGCCACTCAAAGGGAGACCAGCCCAGCGTAGAGATGGAGAGAGCCCCAGGGCTTTTGTGTCCAGTGTCCCGTTTATCCCTGAAACCAAGCAGCTTCCCCTTCCTTCCCTCAGTGTCGTTGTTTTTGGATTCTGAGAACCAATAAATTCCCTTTTTTTTCCCCTTTTGCCTAATCCCAGCTGAGTTTCTGTAAGTTACAACCAAAAACTTCCTAACTAATACAGCCCTTAATTTTTCTCTTCCTGAGTACTGGTGAGTTGCTCCGAAACCAAATTTCTGCATGCTGTACTTACACGTCTTTAAACTCAAAGGCAGGCTCTTACCTTTACTGCTGTGGAATATCATCTTATTTTATTTGATTCACAATTCTGGTATATCTGGTCACAAACTTGCACATACGACTCTCAGTTGTGCTAAGAAAACAGGGCTTTTGTCATTTTTTTTTTGGTAACCAAGTTAGTTGTTGAGTAGCAGGGAAAACAAATTTCCAGCATCTCATACAAAAGAGACAAGCAGACTTTTAAATTGCCAGAAACTGGGGGCTGGGGATTTAGCTCCGCAGCAAAGTGCCTGCCTGGCAAGAGCAAGGTTGTGAGTTCGATTCCGGGTGCTAGAGAAAAACCAAAAAACCAAAATAAATTAATTAATTAATTAAATTGCCAGAAACTGACTCAGTTTCTTTTGAATAATTTCTCAGTCCTTGAGAGTACTTTAAACTCCTGATCTCCAAAATGTCAGTTAGCTAAAGGAAGGCCTCATAAGACTCAGTGACAGTGGTAAAGAGGCTCCAAATCTAAGTGACAATTTTGATCCTCCCTGGACTATCCCATGGCACAGTCTCTGAAGTGTAGATGGCGCTATCTGAGCCTTGGGCATCACACTGTCATCTGCAGCTAGAATCACTGGTCCTGTCCAGTCGCCTTTGGAAACAAACTCACCACATACTGCTGTCAAATAAAAACAAATCCAGGCTTAGTGAGGAGACATTTTAACAGGATTATTGGAAAGAGGAAAAAGGGACCATCACTTAATAAGGAGAGGGCTGCGATCCTAAGTGCTGCAAGGTTTAAGAGTTAGGTTTAAAGAAAGGTTTTTTACTTTGTTTTGCCTTGTTTTACTTTTTTAAAGAAAAGAATGAACAAGGCTGAAAAGATCTGGTTGTAGGCAAGGAGCTTGAAAAGTTAGCGTGATAGAACAGA
Source organism: Chinchilla lanigera (assembly GCF_000276665.1). NCBI lineage: Eukaryota > Metazoa > Chordata > Mammalia > Rodentia > Chinchillidae > Chinchilla > Chinchilla lanigera. The sequence goes on along the minus strand of NW_004955426.1, from coordinate 18,577,192 downwards.
AGATCAGAGAACATTTATCCCACCAACAGCTTAATCTTAAGAGGGGGTTTAGGAGGCGTCAGATGGGGCCTCAGGCTGAGGGTGAGCCAAGGTTCAAAGAGCTGGGGAAGGAGGGACTCCTATCCCAAGTGTGACTAATGAGTATCTTGTTCTGACTGATGAGTGAACACTTGCACTTTGGCTAATCATTTATGAGGTAAAGACTGGGGATTTGAAAGTTCTGTATGTGGTCTTGTCACAGCTGAACAGATGGTATCCGTGAGTCTTATCTAAGTAGTAAAGGGGAAGGATGGTTTTTGCAATCAACCTTTTCTCAGGATACATAGGGCTGAAGAGATTTCTTAACCAAGCTTATTTTTCAGGGTCATAGGGCTCCAGTAAACATGGTCACTGTGAATCTTTCCACTGAGTATAAGCTCTCAGCATCTCTTTGTGCTCTCCCTGGGTCATCTGCAAATTTGGGGGTTGTGATAATGACACAAACAGATCATAGGAGGCTCAGAGTGGCACCTTGGAGCCATCTCTCAATCTGCCTCCCTGTGAGTGACGCGTGTTGGAAACTTTGTCTGTGCAGACAAGCCTGAAGTGAATGTCTGATGTCTTCAGGTTACCTCAGGTCACATCCATGGAAACTAGCCAGTCATCCACAACAGCATCCCTTTCCATAAGCCTATCTGAATATTTGTGCAGCTCCTGAACTTTTGACCTTGAAGAAGGTCCCTCACAGCCTACTTTTCTCATTTCTATCATCTACTGGGATTTAAGGGGTAAGCTTCCCCTTCTTTTTCAAAAATAGAAGCTTCTGGGGCATCATCTTTAAGTTCGCAATCCCCTGTCAGTTATATTAAAACTTAATAATCAAAAATGTTATTGAGAGTTTAAGAAATTTAGAACATCAATTCTCTCCCCAAACCTTATCTTTCAAAATGTTGTCAAACTGTAAACTCCAAACTTCCACTTTTAGAATATAAAAGTTAAACATTGCCTTTGTCTTTGTATTCTACTGTAATTATCCTAATTTCCTCTCAGGCAAAGAGAGAACTGGCTAAAGAGGAGAAGGTTACATGCAGGGAAGCTCAAATGCAAAGATCATTTTATTATACATCAAAACTACTATCCCCATTACATCAGCAGGGAAATAAAATTAGAAGCAACTATGTCATCCAACTGATTTGCTAATAGTCTGATCTCATTCACCCATAAATTTGAAAAATTTGCCAGTTGGAATCATTGATAAAAATTGATAGCTATTGAATGATATGGAGGTAGAGCTCTGAAACACAGGACTAGAAATACATTTTCAAGTTAACAGGGGCCCATAGAGATATTATTGGCTGGAATTTATCCCTATGCAAGCCCAAGAAAATTCCTTATTTGGGGTTGTAGTGGCAGGCCCAAAGGTACTCCCTGATGGTCCTCACTTTCTGGTATCCATGCCTTCATGTATTCTCCCCTTGAGTTTGGGTGCTACTCGTGACTTGCTTCTAAAAGATGGAATATGGTAATAGTGATACATTGTCATCTCCGAGATTATATTCAATCATACAAGACTCCATCTTCCTAGAGACTTCCTCTCTTGCTGCCTTTGAAGAAGGAAGGGGGTACGTTAGGAGGTATAGATGACAAGGGGTGGGGAGGAACTGAGGATCATCTGTAGTCAACAGAATGAAGGAAGCCAGAGCCCTCAGTTTTACAGTAACAAGGAAATAAACTCTGTTAATTTGAGTGAGCTGGGAAGTGAATACTTCCCCAACAGAGCTTCCAGGAGAGACCATAGTCTGGCTGATATTTGATTACTGCAGCCTGGGAGGCTCCAGCTAAGCCTTCCTCAGACTTCTGACCCTTGCGAAATATTGGATGTAAACACGCGCTCTGTTAAGATGCCATATTTGTGACACTTGCCACATAGCATAGAATGTCAATATACAGTTAACAGTGAGGGAGCAAACTATCCAGACATGTGCTTTGGATCTTGTCACCTCTTCTGCCACATAATTGAGTCAATACTCAGAAGACCTAGAAACAAGTCAGATTCATGACTAGCAAGTCTCTTCCCTTCTCGGCGCCTACATTTTATCATCTATAAAATGAACCCCTGGTACTTGGAGAACTCCAAGGGACCTTTCAGGTAGGAGAATTCCTGCCCTATGGTCTGAAAGTAGAAGCATAACCTTGACATTTATTTGAATTTAAGTGAATCTGAAAAGAATTAATTTTGGAAATAATGGGATAGAAATGAGTAAGTATTGAAAGTTAACATGAAATATGGCCTTAAAGTGACAGTATATGCTGATAGCCCCATAGAAATGGCTGAAATAAAATGGCCCAGATCAGCCACAGGTGTAATACTTGTATATTCAGCCAACTGGGCAATGAGACCATTAGTACTCCCAGCTTCTTTTCATGGACATTACGCTAAATATCCTGAAGACATTTTTTTTTAAACTAATACAAACTTTTAGTAGTGACAGAACATGAAGCTGCCCTCAGACCAACTCTGCAAAACTTAGCATGGAACTCCTCTTCACATCCTCCACCCTTACTAACAGACACTGCTTAGTTATTAGACCGTTCCCTGACTTTTAGTTAGTTGGAAGAGCAAAGCCAATGTTCTTAGAAGTAAACCAGAGAAACAAACTCATATGAAATAGGTTTGTGTGTCTCTATTTTCTAATGCTACATAAAGAAAGGCTTTGAACAGTGCTGGATTCTGGGAAGAACCATGGTAAGTATTTTCTAAGTTTTCAAAGTCAATGGGGGATATAACTGAGAACATAAATTCTAAAACCATCGTAGGCTGAATGCTGGAAAGACAGAAGCAAGTGTTCTTTCCAGTGTGAAAAAAAACCTTGCTCATTAGAGCCTTAGAATGAATCTACTCTTACAAGCTTAATCCATGAATAAACTAAGCAATAGAACTTTGCTGAAAAATTCCTCATGGATTTATAAGTTGCTATAAGTCCCCAAGGAGTAGGGTTTGAGCTATAAAGTTGCCTGAAGTACACAAGTCTGTACAGTGTAGTAAGAACTTGCGAACTGACATCCTTCCACAACAAAGACACTACTGATACCAAAACCCAGACCTATCTGGCTTTCTGTCCCCAGTGTTAAATAGTACTTAGTGTGGGTTTAAGGGTAACTTAAGGGCTGCTGGCTTAAGAAAGGCAATTTTGAGGGACTGTTGGATATATGAAAACAGAAGATTCAATCTGAATTTCTAAATACCTGGAACCTGAGATAATTGCATATTTTTTCTTAATCTTAAATTATAATGGTAGTCTAATAATATTCAAATTCATAATTGCTTAGAAATATATATATGGTAAAATAAAAATATGTGCATATATGTCTTTATTCCTCTTGTCAAAAGAAATAGTGACATTAAAGACCAAGCAGATAAAAGGGTTTGATAAATATAGTTTTCATTTCATCTCCATTCTGTGCTTTATGCATTTGGATCATAGAAATAGTGGTCAACTCTTTAGAAACTCTCATATTTTATAGTAATTGACTCAACGGAATGTTAAATGTATTGTGAGGAAGAGCATCAGTTAAAAACACAATCATAAATCTGAACTACTGCAGGACCAAGCTGATAATTGGCTGTCTTGAAGACTATGCTGGCTTGATGTTAAATCCACTGTTGAAGCATGCTTTAGCTAATTGCAACATTCCCTTCTGCTTAGCCTAAAGAAGGATACAATCTGGAAGGACTACGGGAGACAGGAAGATGATCGACTTTAGGAATATAAGAATGCCTGATCAGAATAAAGACTATTTTTCTTCTGTTTGTTTTGCTCATTAGACTGAGTCAGAAGTCTATGGGCCTATGGTTGGCCATGATCTTCATTCTTAACCAGACAGCTGGATGCTCACCAGCTGGAGAATTGCAAGGGCATGTTCTGTGTCCTGTGACCCATAAAGCTCATCGGTGGGCTTTTTATTTACCTCTGAGTTCAACCAGACTTTCTAGATCTCACATCTATGAATTCAACAGAAGAAAACGCTTAGCAATTTCACTCAGTAATTCCTTACCAAACACTCATTCACCAAAGAACAGATTGATTTCCAACTATAGGCACAGAACTTTTTTCCAAAAAGAGTTAAAAACATCATATTATAGGGATACATGCATACCCATGCTTATAGCAGCACAATTCATAATAGCTAAATCTTGTAAGCAGCATTTATGTCCATCAACAGATGAATGGATAAAGAAAATGTGGTACTGCACACCATGGAGTACTACTCTGCCATAATGAAGGATAAATTTGAGGCATTTGTAGGAAAATGGGTGCATCTTGAGACCATCATGTCAGACACTATATAAATAAAGTACAAAATAAAAATTAACAATAGGAAAAATACAGAGAAAATAGTTATTGTAAATCAGCACAGACAATGTATCTAAAAGTATATCTTGATTTAGTATAATTATTTTATGAGTATATTTTGTCCTGCTAGTCTGGCTATTAATTTGTATGTATGATAATTTACTTTATAAGCACTTATAAAATAAATAAATGAAACTGATCCTGGCAAAAAAAAAGACAAGAAATAGGCAAAAAGATACTTTCCAATTTAGGGAATGTAGTTTGGGAAGAGAGGTAGAAAAATCAATAAAACATAATACTTAACCTCTAAGAACTAACACAGTAGGAGAAATTATACATATTCACTCATAACCATGAAACAAAATATAATATGCCAGAGAGTAGTACAGATAATATATAACATAAATTCAAAAGCAGAAGGGATTATCTGTGATTGGCAGGATTAAAAAAAATCATTGTCATTTATTATCAATATCACAATATAGAGCAATCAGAATTGTCTTAGCATCAAGGATTTCAGAATTGGAAGGATTCTAAAAAATCAAGTCCAATTCTCGACTTCTAAAGGAGAAATCTGTGGCCTGGCTCTCAGGTGTTCTACACTGTCTCTCATTCTCTGTCTTCTTCTTAGATCCACTCTCTCATATCCATCCAGCCGTTAAACACTCAAGGGTTAATTCCTCAAGGATTAATTCCAGGCCCATCCTTCTACATCAGTTGACTCATTATGTAATGAAATCAAGTGGCATTTGGTGGCGAACATTCGCTGAGTGACAATTTGGAGTGAAAATAAAGCATGATTATTTGGGGTATATTTTAATCTTTTAGAAGACGTAATATGCCCATTCAACCCAGCTATCCCCCTGCTGGGTATTTTCCCAGAGGATCTGAAAACATCATATCACAGCACTATATGTGCACCCATGTTCACAGCAGCACAATTTGTAATTGCTAAATTGTGGAAGAAACCCAAATGCCCATCCACTGAGGAATGGTTAAAAAAATTGCGGTACTTTTATATAATGGACTGCTATTCAGTTATAAAGAAAGATAAACTCAAGACTTTTACAGGTAAATGGTCACAACTAGAGGCCATACTCATAAGTGAAATAAACCAGACCTCCATGTGTAAGCAACGTATTGTCTCACTAGTGTAAGAACCTGAAAGAGTGAGTAAAAATTAGGAGGTATGATAGACATTGTGAAAGGAAAGGAAAATGCTCAAAAGTAAAGAGCAACTGGGATGAGGGAAAAGAGAAAAGAAAGAAGGGAAAACTATGTATGTATGTATGTATATACAGGATAGCTAACATAGTTGTACTACTGACTTCTATCGCTTTACTGAAAGGAACAGTTAACGATTACTTATTTGATCAGTCTTGCATATCTCTATTTGTTTTCCTGAGAAACCACTTTAGAGATATCAATATGTAATGCAACAACAATTGTTAATTCCCTACCACTTTGTCTGTAACTCTGTATTCCTTGTATTATTCTTATGCTATTTTGTAAATGAATATCTGTCTGTTAATGTTTTCTTTCTTTTATTTTTAAAATAAATTTTAAAAAACTTTAGAAAGAGAAGACCTAATATGTTAAAATTTTCCTTGCAAATTAAAGATAATTTGAATCTCTGTCTACCCTCAATAGTTGACCTGATCTACCCAACTGATCAGGTTGTTGATCAGATTATTTTATTTTCAAAACGTCCATACAACCACTGAAGTAACAGGTGTGGATGGATGTGCCTGAGACTGATGGTACCTTGTTTTCTCTCTTTAGCCTTCTCTCACCTCTAAGTTCCAGATGCATACATTTGACTAGAAAAATAAAAAACCACTTACCCTCAACATGTCCAAGGTCTACTTCAGAATCTGCCCTCTCAGAATCTATCTTCTCAAAATACAGACATTTTTCCCTCTTGTCTATCCTTAAACTCTTACAATTCAATCATCACACACTAAAACCAGATTTTTTAACACACACCTTTCCATGTCACATTTCTGCTAAAAATCCTTAGCAGTTTTCCATTGTATTCTAGTCAAATACATAGTTGCATAGTTTGGGATATTTTGGACTACAAATAGTGGAAGGACCTCACGTGCACACACACACACACACACACACACACACACACTCAAATAACTTAAATAACACTGAAGTCATCTTTCTTCTCCCAATTGAATTTCCTTTAAACTTTTCTGGCTTGTGCTCATCATGGTTGGAGTCATCAAGAAAAATTTTCTTTCTATGTCAATCTTTCACTGAGCTACTATCTAATGTGCCTTCATTTAGATTCTTAATTTCAGTTAGAATATTTTTGCAAGGAACTTGCAACTGAGAGAAGAAAAAGTTCATGACATTTGTTGTGTCATGAGAAGGAACAATTTTAAGAACCACTGTCCTACTCAGTTGGCCAAAACTGCCATGATTCCGTACAAACTTATGTGAAAAGCACCAGCAGTCAATGAGTTTCAAGATCAAAACCATTTAGTTGTATTTAACTGAAATACTTCATTGTGTTTGGTCAAGCATAGGTTGGCACACTGCGTTGCCCATCAGCTATCTCTCATAAAATAAAAATAAAACAAAATAAAAATACATTAACCATGAATCATACATTCTCCCCTTACTGTGTACTTTGCTGACTTGATCAAGAGACAATAAGGAAGTAAAAGGGAATATAAGAGCTATGATTTCTTAGGTTAGAGCTGTACATCAGAGGAGAAGTATGCTGGGCTGAAAAGCAATCTGAAATACCCAAAGGTATGTCTCTCTTTCCCTCATTGGGGATGGCATTATGCTGACTAGAAGACAAAGTTTCCAAGCTAAACGCATCAGGCTCTGATTCCACATCAACTACAGATAAAATCTGATGACCAGGGAAATCATCTGAGATGAAAATGGTGTGTTGCCATGGTCCTTTATTAAAGGTGGCCAAAGCAGACTTTTGGACTTCCAAATGAAGACAGCACATCAGCTTGAAGAGAAACAAAACCTAGGATTGGTAGAGAGTGGATTCTTATAATTCTGGTCTAATCCAAAGCTACAAAAGGGGTCACACAGTGATCCTATGATGAACTCTCAGAAGAAAAGCAGAAGCCAAGATGAAGTGGTCTTTCTGTCAATGGGAGCACACACAAAAGGTTTACAAGGAGAGCTCTACAAGGTTATGTGATGAAACCAGGAGGAATTTAGTGATGACTGTGAGCTGAGTGGCAATATTGGATCAAAACCAAACTTGAATATTCTGGATATTTTCCATTCTTGATCAGAAAACTCTGAATTTTTCAAAACTTTTTGCAACCTGAAGATTATCTGAATCTCATCTGCCCTCAAAAGTTGAACTGGTTATTCAAGGTTGACTGATGGGATTATTTTTTAAAGGTCAAAATTCCAAGGATCAGGTAACAAAGCATAAGAAAAACACCTTACACCTATTAAGATGGTTAATATCCATCATAATAATAAGTAACAGTGTTAACAATGTGGAGATATTGGCACTCCTGTACACTGATGGTAAGGTTGGAAAGGGTGAAACTGTGATGGAAAACAATGCGAATGTTCCCTAAAAAATTAAAAGTAGAGCTACTACTTTTAACCTAGCAACCCACTGTTGACTATATATCCAAAAAAGATGAAGGCAGAGTATCCAAGAGATATTTGTACAGCCAGGTTCATATAACAGAGCTATTCATGAGAGCCAAAGGGTGAAAACAATCCAAATGCCTATCACCAGATGTGTGGATAAACAAAATGTGGTAACGCATACCACTCAATATTAATTCGCCTTTTTTTTTTTTTTTTTTTTTTTTTTTTTGGTTTTTCTCCGGTACCGGGAACCGAACTCATGACCTTGCGCTTGCCAGGCAGGCGCTTTGCCGCTGAGCTAAATCCCCAGCCCCTAATTAGCCTTTAAAGAGAAGAAAATCCTGTCACAGGCTACAACATGGATGAATCCTGATAACATTATGCTAAGTGAACTAAAGCAGAAGGACAAATGTCATAGGACTCCACTTACATAAGGTGTCTACGGTAGTACAGTTCAACAGAGAGCAGAATAATAGTTACCAGGAGCTGGGGTGAAAGGAAAGAGGGCCTTGTTTAATGGGTATAAAGTTTCAGATTTGCAAATGAAAAAGCTGTGGAGATCTGTTTCACGACAATGTGCATATACTTAACACTCCTGAACTGTACGCTTAAAATAGGATGGTAAATTGCATATTTTTTTCCTAATGAAAAGGAGGGGGGGATACATTATCAATGCTTCCACTGACCACTAACTATAGGAGCCATTCGGTAGGAGACTTCCTCACAAACAACAGAAAATTGAGTGGGGGAAAGAATGCAGAGTTTTAAAGGGTCTAGATTGTCTGTCCTCCCCAGTAACTAGGGCTGCAGAGTGTAAATGAAGAAAGCTCCTTTCTATTAACTTTGGATCTTCTCACTCCTGGACACCTTGAATCTGCATCTCTGTGTACCACGGACTTACTCCTTCCTCCTTTGAAGATACATTATGTGAAATTTCAAGGCAGACTGTTCATATGATTTGCCTCTGTCAACTCAGAGGAGAAGATTAAGAAAAAGTGCTACAGCTAACAGCTAAATCACAAGAATGGGAGCAACCTGGTGGGTGGGGAAGACCTGGGTACCCATCGAGTCATCTGAAGTTGTCTGTTCCTGAGAAGCTGTAGCATGGCAATTGTTCAAAATATTCAGGCAATGAGAAACTGCATGATAATAAAGAACCAAAAATAAGCAACGCAGGGCCTAAGAAACAGAGATGGGAGCCTGAAATGTAGGCATAAACCATAGCCCATGTGGAAAGTATGACCTACAGAAGTGTCAGAAGTCATCCAGTTGGTCTAGGTAATGGACCCAGAAGCCTTGCAGAAAAATGTAAGCCAATGTGCCTGACAGAAACCTGTGAGAAAAACTGAAGGTCTCAGAAAATGACACCAAACTCTTGGGTCAGGAAACCAGTGGGCACCCGGGAGGGGAAAGAGGGCACATAGTAACCAGAAAAACAGAGCTCTTATCAGTGGCTTCATTCTCCACAAACAAGGAATTCCATGTTTCCCTGCGAAGGTGAATATGAGAAGGTCAGAGAGCCCTGAAATGACTCACTGAAACGCACCCAGAGTTGCTGTACGTTCACTGGGAGACCCTCACTGGCACTGCTGGCTGTAAATTATGGTCATTCCTAAGAGGTAACAAGAGAGGTTCTGTCAGCTGTGCAATTACTTTGTTTTGGCAGGACACTTTGGAGTCAAGAAAACACTGGCTGAAGTTCAAGGCCAAGATTTTGGATCAGCTGCCACCATAATTTTTCAAAAATGTGATGACTGTTCTTCAAGAAATAGTTTCCTAAGTAGGCTGCAGGAATGTCTCCTGTACATGTTCAATAGGGATTTAAAGAATGAAGCCCACGGGGACCCACCAGTACAGCTGAGTTACCACTGGTTTTTCAAGCAATGGGGAGAAGTCCGAGTCGAGTCAGAAATCCTCCTCACCAAATGTAGTGAAGGCACTGGAAGGCGACCTCCAGTGACATAGGATGTAACCACATCTGCATCTTCTACGTGACATATGAGCACAGTGATATGAAGTCTGTCTAGATGATCCAGGGAGATTTCTTCTTCATTGCGTGTTCTGTGCTAACTAAAGAATGTCAGCTTCTTACCCTGCCCAGGATTCATTTGAATGTAATAATGATGAGGAGAATCACACAAGGTGTGTAAAGTTTTTAAAAATGTATTAGAGTAAAAGCCATATTGCCATGAATCCCCCTCAAAGTACTCCCCTTTGTTTTGAACACACTTATCCCATCATTCTTGCTACTTCCTGGAGCAATTCTGGAAGTCCTTTCTCCTATCTCTAGTTGCTCTGCTGTGGCTGCCTTTGAATTGATTCAAAATGTCTAACTTTCATGGGCATTTTGACTTTAGGAAAAGCCAGGAGTGGCACGGTGCCAGATCCCAAGAGTGAGGTGGTTGAGGACACACATAATGTTTTAGAAGCCTACCTTTCCATTGGATGGAACTTTGCAGCAGCATTGGCTCTATTTTTGATCACACCTCGTAAAGACACTCACAACAGAGGACTTCAAGAACTGCTTCAGAAAGTGGCAAGAACAATGGGATAAGTGTGTGAAGTGAGGGGGAGTATGTTGAGGGGGATTAATGATGGTGTGTCTTTAACTGCAATAATTTTTTAAACACTGCCTGTAGGTTTTGACCCCCCCTCGTATGAATATGTAAATAACCCCTCCCCACACAGTCATCCTCCAGAGGACTCATGAAGTCCTGCATGGACTCTGTTCTTTCCTGCTTGTGCCAGTCTTTCACTTGTATATAAGAAAGCACCATTCGTACTTTAGAAATTCAGAGGATCATGGTAATCTGAATACCCATGTTTACAGTTTCGAGTGGAGAATATTCTCTGCCCTTTTTAATTTAGCATAATATTGCATCCAGAGAGACACTCTATTATTATCACTGTATTAAGGTGGATAAAGGAAGTATTTAGAATGTACCTGAGTTCCTAAAAATAGAAAAGAAGGTAAAGTCTGAAAGGTGGGATGTTGAGTGTAATATAGAGATTGTAGTGAGTCAGAAATACCATTATGGAAACAGCCACAATCCCTGAGCTTGAGTGACCAGTGAGGGGAGACAGAAAAATATCAGTCATTGAGGGCAGTAGCTAGAACATGCAGACAAGATCCTGGAACCATGAGGTAAGTCATTCATTTATTATCAGTTATTACACTCATTTTATCAATTTTATAGAAAAATAAGCACATCGAAAACACTTTTTGTTCTATAAGAAACTTAAAAAGAAGTAGGGCATAGTGGCGCATGTGTGTAATCCAGCACTCTGGAAAGCTGAGGCATGAAGATCACAAGTTCAAGCCTGCCTTGGGCAAATTTAGTGACTTAGTGGGACCTTATCTCAAAAGCAAAAGAGGACTGGGAATGTAGCTCAGTGGGAAGGCCTTAGGTTGAACCCCCAGTATAGCCTAAATAAATAAAATACTGACTGGTATCTGAGGATTTATATAGTTACCACAAATGGTTCCCAAAAATGGAAAATGATGCTGAATTTTTCATTCTTTTTAGGAAATTATATTCATTACTTCTTTGTGAAAGCCTGTAAAAATTTCTCTGCTTAATATGAATGTGCTTAGATTAGTTGCACATCATAAATACAATATTTAAAATACCACAACAGATAATGTTATATAAATGGTACAGGCTAAACTCTTACTTGGAAAGCCTAGTATGCCTCAGTTATTTTGCAGTAAGTTTTTATTGTCTATATTTTTATCACATTTCCACTTTATCATGTATGCCATGAGTGAGTACATGGTGTACGGTGGGGGCTATAAATTTAGGCAGAGGTAGGAGGCCTGGAAGGTTCAACAGCAAAGCCTCCAGTAGTAGGATTCCTCATAATGCTCATCCTTTCGTGTCAGCCTCCCCTTTCCCGCCGTCCCCTAGCTTATAATGCATGCATAGCCTCACTAAAACACTGAGGGTTTCTTTTGAAACAATAATTTGGGAACTCTCACCTGAGGCCATAAAAGTATTTTGGTATTTTAAGGATGTCTGTTACAGAAATCTAATTATGATCACTCAGCAGATCCTCAGAACAGAACTTTTTTCTGGTCTGTTATGCATCTGGGAAGTCTGGTCTGTTATGCATCTGCCTCCTAAAATTCAAGGTTAATTTTAGGATCAGATGTATCCTTTCTTCTCTACCATACAGGGCACTAGGTAGGCTTTTGAAGCTGTGGGCTCTAGTCCTGAGTTTATTGTTTACCAGATGAGAGACTTTGAACAGGTCACTTAGCTTCTCAGAACATCAAGTTCCTTATCTCTGACAGAGAAGTATCACTGATGGATGATCAGCCCAGTTGGAAGAAAAGAATGGTAGCAAATACTGGTCAACACCTAACCATAGGTCTGAGGGACTGTGTCATGATCTGTAGCATTTGTTGATTTAAATGGTACAGAGACTTGTAGTATGGTCCATTGCAAGCTACCAGTGTGATCTCACTGAACCTGGAATTAGGAAGAGACACACCATAGTCCACCATTATTTTTACCATGCAGAGAGATAAATAAATATAACCGAACAGCATAGGGAATAGGAAAATGTAGGCAAATAACTAATAAGAGATGTGTTTTGAGTTTTGTTTCCTTTGTTTCTCATAAGATTCATTTAATTGTAAATTTGTATAATTTTGCTTTTTAAAGAATGTCTGTTCACAACCAACTCACAAAATTCTTGAAAATGCAATCATTTGTCCTCATAAGCCAGCGCCAACATATCACCAGTGTGTCTGGTTTCTTTTATATGATAGAGAGGAAACAGAATGTCAGTTACTCCCTAAATAAAATCTAAAAATAGCTAAATGCTTACTTAAATAAGAAGATACAGGATCATGCATGAGTAGAGATGAGATAAAAAGACAAAAACATCCATACTGATATGCAGGATTTACAGGGTTTAGAATCCAGAGCTTTTTTTCCTCCCACCTTATGTCAAAGCAGCTATGTTAACAAAAGGCTTAAAATAAAGAGGAAAAAAATCATCAGTGTCATAGTTTGGAAGGATCCAACAAGTAAATACCTCTAATTGTTTGGCATATTATTATCACTGCCATTATTGCTGTTATTTAAATAAGTTGATAAGTCATGATCTGTTCCACTATACAAGCTGCTTATAATTATAGTTAAAAGTTCAACATTTTAAGAAATAGTTTCCAAGGAAAGGTCAGTGGTCTGAGATGTTTGTTTTGCTGATGGTTTTGGTCTGTTAATCACTCAACTATCGTCAGAACGTGAGAGATTTGTCAAAGGAGGATAAAGATAAACTTTTCAGAATCTGGGTTGGGACACAGGTTTTCTGTGGCCCTTGAAAGAACCAGCCAGCAAATATTTATCTAACAGATTTCTCTACATCACTTGGATGTAAAATAAGTGTGAAGGTGCATATTTCAGAGCAAAAGGGCACTTTGGGCTTTGTGGCCAGATTCCTCGATATCATGTTCTGTCACTTTCTGGCTGCATGACAGGCCAAAGTGTTTAACCACTCTGTCTCAGAGATGACCACAATGTCTACCTTATAGGGCTGTAGTGAAGACTGCATGAGATATAGTGTGTGGGAGAAGACCTAAACAGTACACTCAAGCTCTGAGCCAAGAGCCCTACACCCACAATCCCATGTGTGCCTGGTGTCCTTGGCTATGGAGTGAGGATATGAATGAATACGATATATATCTGCTCTGAGGTCACAGCTGATAAGAGCTTACAGCTGCAGTTATGGGCCCCTCTTGGCATCAAAATCCCAAGAAATTGAGGGGCATTTAAGGTATAACTCATGGAAATATGAATGGCTTCCATTTATGGAGCTTCTGGTACATATTAGACACTGTTTTAAAGCCCTACAAAGTAGTTATTGTCCTCCTGATTAGCAAAAGAGGAAACTGAGACTCCAAAAAGTCCTGTGGATTATGGAGCCCACACAGCTGATAAACAGAAGAGCAGGGATTGAAACTCTAGAGCTCTTCTTATAACAGACCATTGAAGAATATACTAATTTTTTAAAAATCTGATTTCACAAAGCAGAAACGTTATGAAGTCAGTATTGACATTAGAAAAACCCTCTTGAGTTTCTTTGAGTAATAATTCTCCAGGTGGAGGAAATATTTTGTTTCAGAACCAGTACTTGACAAAGAATGCTGAAAGGAGACAAACAAATCTACAGTGTCAGAGAATTGTTTGGAGACCAACCGCTTGGAGGCTGTGATGTTAAAAGGACAAATAAAGTGACAACAAGAGAGATGGCACAAAGCCCTGCATGTTTGCCCAATTAGCTGTACACTCAGCTAACAAGTCCCAAAGCCCTAAAATAAATTGATGAAGAAAACTGAGTGTGATTCGGTCAAGTTTAAGAGCATATGCAACACCCAAAGACATTCTAATTCCATTTTTTTTTAAATGGCTGCCCAACGAAACACACCTGCAGCCCACCCATTCATAAATCTTGTGATAATAAATGCCCACAAATAAAGTAGAGCTAATTTGAGGTTAGGACAAACGGGGAAGATTACGGAGGACCGAGGATTCAAAGTGCAGATGAAGCATGGACTGACTTGATTAGAAGGCAAAGGTTTTCCAGACAAAAGAAAAGTGGGAATGAAAAATGAAGGCGAAGATGGTGCAGGGAATGTCTTGTGGGTAAGAAAGAAATCAATCTGAGTAAGTCAAGTTCAGCACTGTTAATTGGAAAGAACATGAGTAAAAGCTGGGGGATGTAGGCCTTGTGAACCCCAGGAACAGAATATGGAATTTGACTTGTAGGAAGGAGAGGGATTAGAGGTTATTGAGCAAGAGAGTAACATTATCAAGTTGTATCAAGCATTTTAGGAAGCGTGATAGAGCGGTTGTGTGAGAAATAAGTAAAAGAGAAGATTTGCACGGGTGCTTCCTGCTTACTTTATGGGAAGTCAGTGAAGATCTTGTTTAGTGGCAGGAAAAATGTAGAGGGAGAGAAGGATGGGAGTCTGCTTGGATGTGAAAAGTGATGGGAAGGATGAGGTCTACTTAGAGAAACCAAAAGTGAGCACTGTCTATTATTAGGCAGTTTGATGCAGGTACTGTCTGCAGCCAGCAGCCCGACTTTATGTCTTCAATTTTTATCTTTATTAGAAGCATAAGTTACATGTTTTACATAGTAGGAAATTATTTCAGAGATAAAAGTTTTAGTTTCCAGGAGCCTCAGCAAGCCTCTTACTGAACAGTGAAGAAACTCCAACCAAACCCTACTGAAGAGTTTATATTTGTATTGCTGATTCCTATTATGAAAATATTAACTTTTTATTTTCATGATAGGTTTTCATTTATAAAATTTCCCTTGCATAGCAGAAGAAGTTTTGGGATTTTGGAGCCCTTATTCTGACTTCCGGCTCTTAAATAAATTAAACTTTAAAATGTCAAGAGCAATACTGAAAAAGAATGTAGTTAAGATTTCACAGTGACCATAACTATGATTACAATTAGATGACTGTAATGACCCAAAAGATATATTACCTTTATAATTTATGACCCTCCTGGAACAAACTTATTTCAGTACCATCAGGAGATATTCTTTATTGACAAAGAGCAGTGTGACTTTAAATCACCACCGGGCCACTTAGTAGCTCTGAGACATTAGGCAAGTTATTTAATGTCAGTTTACGCACCGCTAAGGTGAAGAGGAAAAGTATAGTTCTGCCTCATAAGCCTGTTATGAGAGTTAAATAAATGAACATATCAGACTAAAGTGCTTAGTCTGATCTTGGCCTGAAGAAGACTCAATAGTTAATGTCACCAAACTGAAATGGCACACACTCTGCTCATATTTTCCTTAGGAATAAAATGTTGAGAAGAGTCATCAAGGGGAGTAGTATATGGTTAAGGTACTAGGTGGCAGGTTCTATTTCGATAGGGCTTTTGCTGGATGTTTGCCTGAAAGCATTAAATACCCTACCACCCAACCCATTCCTTCTGGGGGTAGAGATGGGGTCTATTCCTGCACAGCTGGTCTTCCTTGAGTACTCCACAGAGCGGCCTACGCATCTGGAACAAGTAGCAGACAAGTGGCAAAGCCTGAAATTCAGCCTCATGCTGAACTGTCAGAGGCCCTACTGGAAGAACAGTGTCATCTCTGTCCTGGTCTCCTGGACTGCTAGGCCTGGGAGGAGGAGGCCTCTAGGAGTGCCAGGAACCACGTGGCCTTGGTTCCAGAGAGGTTTCTCTGATGTGGCCTTCCCCGCCAGCCTGATGACACCTGATCTCTCCTCACCCATTGCAGTAGCAGGGGAAATAAAAATCCCTTTTGACTACCCTGGGAAATGCACCACTCAGTAACACCCTTAATGAGGTGCTGCTGCTGTGCTTGGGACACAAGACCAGCGCACGCATGGAAGACTTGGGCTGAGCACAGTCAGGGTGGGAAAGCTGTTCTCTAGGGCACATGAAAGTCCTCTCTGTCATGAGGGAGCAGGTTCTGCTGTAAACAACTAGAGCTGCCCAGTGGGTAAAATCTGGGGAGTAATTCACAGGGCCATCTCTGCCAGCGCGGAGAACGTAGGAGAGAGAAGAAGGCAGTGACCTGCTGGCCCAGAGCTGTCCTCCACCTGGAGAAAACACAACAAATTGGAATGAAGTTTATCTGGCCCTCTGAGAGCTTGTGGCCCTCACTGCCCCCCTCTTAATCCTGTCCAGACGTTTTCCAGGGAAGCTGCACACAAAAAAGGGACCTCTTGTCCTTCATCTCACTCTCCAACTGGCCAAAGTTACTTCTCACTGAGACAAATTGAAAAGAAATCGATTGTTGGGGAGAGGGTGCTGACTTTCAGCAACAGGGACTCTTATTGTCTTGAAAGGCCTCAAAAACTACCAAGTATGGGTTTGTCCCCTTGTGCAGTGACAGGGGCAAGTCTATTAACAATTCTATTACGTCTTCCACAAAGTGCCACACAGCATTTTAAGTCTGAAGTCCTCACAGCAGCCAGGGAGGACTAGTGTTACCCCCATTTTCACACAAGTTCTCACAGCTACAAGGATGACAGCCAGACTGCAAACCCCAGGAGTCTGGCTCCAGAGTGTCCCCCTCTATAAAACAAAAATGACAACTAGCATGAGGAGAGCACGGCATGCTAACACAAAGCAGATAGCACGGCCTTCCCCATGCGCGCCCACTGTTTATCTTCTTCCACTCCACTCCTCAAGGGCTTCAGCAGCTAAAGATCATGAGGGCTGCACAAGGCCTGCAAAAGGAATTGTTTTTCTTGGCTCTGGTTCTATGCTAATAGGTGGTTGAATAAATCGCCTTTTTTAAAAGACACTCACAATAATAATTGCTATGTAAGTCAACACCAAAACCCACGTTTGGAGCTCCATAGGGCTCCTCCATGGGATGAAGCCCAGGAGGCATCACAATCATGAGGCCTCATTGGCCTGTGAGATTTGGGATACACATGAAGATCAGAGGGAACTGGGGCAGTAGGGATGGATGGAGATTCCAGGAACCCATGGCCCCAAAGGGGATATGAGAAAGTAGTGGGAATGTGTTTCCTGGAGGGGGTTTCCTGACTCCACTCTTTATTGCTATCAAGGTCTCCCACATTGTCGCTCACCCTCAAACAGCACCCTGCCGCAGGACCTCCTCACACAGGCACCCAGTGTGAGAGGCCTCTGATGTAGTCCAGGGACCTCACCAGCAGCAGCTGCAGCAACAGGGGAGCATTGCTCCAGTCACATGAATCACCATGTGCTTTTCAGGCTTGAAAGAAATTATGAGGAAGTTGACAGGGAGTGGAAAAGGCTTTTGCATCTCAGACTCAACTGCAGATGCTGGAAGCTGGTCCCTCTGCTTAACATTCTGGAACCTAGGCAGTTCCTGAAAGTGACAAAATGGACTTAGGATCTCTAAAGTGCACAAGGGATAGGAATAACACAAATCAATGACACCAACCAGTATTCTCAAATTGTAGAGACTCCAGAGAATGGTTATTACTCAGGAAGATTTATTCCATCACCTGCCAATTCAAAGTTTGTCCTTTATTTTAATAATATAATATTTTCTTAATTCTGGGTTTACTGGGCAGAAGTTCTTGAGTCCTCTCATGGGTGTCATTCAAACATTATAATCCATCATTTCCACTACTGATCTTTTACTTAAATTAACCCTATAAGAAAGTCCTCAGAGCATATGAATACAAGTTGTGAATATGGGTTAAATTACAAACATGAAAAAATTTTGGTGGGATGTATTTTTTAATGAGAACACATTGTTAGAGTATGTGGCACTCTTGCTTACTAGAAACATTTATAAGTACACATACACATTTATATCCAAACACCAAATAAAGTAGATATTTTAAATGCACCAGAAATAAAATATATTACACAAAACAGGGGTTATATCCACAGTCATTAATTCTTAATTTCTACACAAAATAATAAATTAAATCACATTATATGCAGATAGTTCTACTTACATTAGAATAATAAGTTGTATGTAGCTTGTGCAGCTTTTACTTTTACTTTTCTACCAGACTCATGATAAGTTTGCATTGTTTGGTAGTCCTATATTTAAATTAATGAATAATGTGGCCCAGAAGAGAAGCACACAGAATTTATCCTCCACATTTATCCCATGTTCTCTTGGCTTCAATTATGCACAGGAAACAAAGTTCTAATTCCCAGGACTCAACACAAAGGTCCACAAATTCACAGCCTCTTGGTGCTGCTGGGGGACATTTCATTGCTGTCTTGTAAGATACATGACGTTGATCATTTTCAGAACTTGACATTGAACAATAAATAAGACAACCCATTTCAAAATCCAAATTCGCCCCTCTCTTAGTTTTCTTTGTCCAATAATAATTATTTTCATAACAGCAACAAACTAGTAGTTTATGTCATGACTTACATTTGATAAGTGGCCCTTTGTTTCTTATGGATAGAAATTTAGGCCTTTAAACCTTTGAATCACAGCAATGAAACATTTTTGCTAACTCTTAATTCTACTTGTTCAGAACTTTCCATGAAGAATCATCCCACACCTGACACATCCAAGAGTTGTTTTAACATATGGATTTTTACTTCTGAGTCTCAACTCCCAACGAAAACTTTCATAGCATTGGAAGTAGCTTGAAACGTGAACATCATCCGTATCAGCTGGTTTAGAAAGCTTTGCTTTTGGTATGAATTAACATTAGTGGTTAATGAGAAATTTGAAAGAAGAATCATGATGTATTATGTACAGGTACAAATTCCCTATGATGAATGTGATCATTATGTATATCTAAAATATACCAATAAAATTAATTGGGGAAAAAAAAGAAATTTGAACAAACTCCAACCCAGCACCTTTTGAAAGTTATTTTAATTCTGCACTCTAGCTGTAGAATATGCCTTCAAGAGACATTTGTGAAATCTGTATGCTGAAAACCAAAGCCAGGTTTGTTGGAGGAGATACACATCACAGGTTTGAACTGTCCCCAGGGCTGTGTAGTCACGTTAGTGTGAGGGCTCTAAGTAAAATCAGCCTCTTTCTTCTAGCCATCACTATCACCTCTTTCCCCTCTGAGGAAGTACAGAGACCTAGTCACAAGTTCCCACCCACATAGGCAACATGCTGACACACCCTTGGAATCATGATGGCGGTAGGTGGGGCTGGCTGAGGAAGGAGTGGGAGGGACAGTAGCAGCCTACAAAGGTACTCTTCCCCATTTCTTTTGGAGGATCAAAAGATTCTAACTATGAGCACATTCCAACCTTCTTGCTGAGTCTTGATGTTGAAGAGGGACTAAACTATTACTATTATTATTTAGTTCTAAAGACCAACTGAAAAAAAAAAAAAAGGTCCCTCTAAACAACACCATTTCATTCTCGCTGCTTCCACTCTGCCCCTAAAACATATCCTGTGTTTTTAGACAGTTTCAGTTTTTTCCACTGAACAAGAAATTCAACTCATTACCAACTTCTTATGAAGGCCTGAACCACAGGGTGTAACTAAACAAAACCCATGACACATAGATCAAGGGGCCTAATTTTGGTTGGCGTTTGCCTTTATGACTGTGTCCGTTTGGGTTGTGAGTTCTTTGTGTCCCAAGAAACATAGACACTCGTTCCTTGGAGTTTATAAACACTCCCTTAATACCAATGGCATAATATTCTATTGGATCTCCTAAAGAGACTTCAACAAATAGCCAGCATATGCTCATTTGCAGAAGGTGTTGGTGCCACTAGAACCTACTTCCAAATCCATCACTGTTTGTCTGTCTACAGTGATTTCCACTGCCCTCAAAATCGGTCCCAATCAGAAGAAAACTGGTAAGTTAGGGTCAAAGAAGGCACATGTACCTTGAGTAGGTAAATGGTCCTGGAAGCCTGTGATCAGGGAGAAGTGGCATGGTGTTCCAAAACAAAAGTTTGAACCTCAAGGAAAGGAGAAAAGAAGGTGTTTGTTCTCTTTTTATATGTTTCTACCCTCCCTCCATCAACTATGACTCCTGAAATGTAAAGAACTATTATAAGGCCTGAGGAATCATGACTGTAGTTCAGAAATAGACAAGTTCATAGGTCTTCAGAGAAATGCAGTGTTTACAGGGAATTCCTCATAAAACCTGTGATCACACTGTGAAGAGAGATCATTCCCTATAGAAGTTGTCATGCAGGACAAGATTTTATTTAGGGGGTTCCTCTCACCCCCTAAAATCTAAGATAGTAATAAATCCTGTACTTATTTCCAACACCAAAAAGTATATGTTCATTTTAACCCATATCAGTGTGAGCATATGTGTAACCAAATGATAAAATATCAGAAATCTGAACACCCTGATTTTCAGGGTGAACATTTACAGCATGATTTAAGAACACCCTATGTACCTTACTGTGTGGCTACTAGCAGAGTATGAATAAACAGTTTTCAAAGATGTTGCTTAGCAATTAAGAACTTAAATCTGAAAATATAATCTTCAGATCTTAATCCAGGGCAACCTTGGGCCAAATATCTACATTCCTAGCAAAGGTTTCCAAATTCAATGTTGTTTTCAAAACTCAACAGAGTATTGATAACTCATATAAAGATTTCAAAGGAAAAAAAGAGACAGTAAAAATGTAAATAAGCAATCAACCTTAAGAACACTAGACATTGCTTCAAAATTAGAAGAAAATGATATCCACATACCAAAAAACTCATGATTTACCCTGCCATTTTTAAAGACTAAATTCTCTCTTACTTTACAATCTTATCTAGGGATATAATATTAAATTTATAACTATTTCTCTATCTAAAGTAGAAACAAAAGATATTTGCTCTAAAAATGTTGGCATTCATGGGCTGCTATGTAAATTCTAGGAAGGTCAGAAACGTTTATATCAAAGACTACAACCAGGAAGCATGTTTTTCCCCCTGCAAAAAAGCACATGGGCTTAAAATGAAATTTCTAATCAACACAACAGAGTTCATATGTCTGAAATATATAGAAAGCATCTTGGAAAAATAAAAATGAGAGAGAAATAAGCTGTCTGATTCACATAACTAAGATGGAACCAGTCCTTCCCACCGTTCTTTCATTTGAAGGAGTCTCAAGCCACCAAATACTTTGCTTTCTTGGATTTTACTTTTAAAACTCTCCTACAACAAAATTTCTGGAATTTGCCTTCTTTTTTCCATCATAGCTTGAATTCAGCATGATTTTCCTTTGCAAACAGAATAGGGAACTACAAGGTAGTTGTTTCTGCTGAGCACAGGTCATTATTTTGCCCTCCCAGAAGCCTTCATTTCACTTCCTAAACAAGCAGGAAACAAGTCTCCCATGCAAATAATCTGTTCACTGGGACTGATGCACGAGTAAAAGATGCAGTCTCCTCTAGCAAAGCGAGCAAGGCCAAGCCTGGGATGAGCTGCGTTCACTCGACTCACCTCCGCAGACTGTGACCTCCACCACTGCTGAGGAATTGCTCAAGCTTCCCAGTTTTGCTCTCTCCAGTGTTCCTCCATATTTATGACCTCTAAAGTATGAGGACGGTTTTTAAAGCTATTTTATTGCTGAAGATGTTATTGAGGAAAGACCTCATGGCATATTACAAAATGATACACTCATGGGACAGACTCCCATCCTTCCTTCACTGTCTATTTTCTCCACTAATGATAAGCAAAGATGCCAACCTGAGTTTAAACCTCTGTGCATAGTACTGGGTACAAAGCAGACATGCTGCAAATACTTATCCAACTTCACCCAAATTCCTCACATCTACACCAAACCTACCACAAACTTTTTAGTTTGGGAGACTACAAAGCTCTGCGGAGTTGAATGAAAGGGGATATAGTTCAGAAATTTAGATTCCCTCTTTTAACCAAAATCATCACTGTGAATTTTGGCGGGCATCATGTATACATTTTTTAAGCTTACCATTTCTGTGCCTGCTGTCAAATTCTCACTGTTCATTAAGTTGTTTTTGAAGGAAACAAGCTACCTCCCTTTATAAAACTCTGCAGAATTCCAATAACTTTTCATTCCTCATCTGAGACTCATCATTTGACCAGAATTTAGAAGGACTAGAAATCTAAAGTAACTTGCAGTTAAAACAGTTAAAAATGCAAAGACAGTTTAACTTGATGTAATACTGTAGAGTTTATAATCTGAACACTTTTATAGATCTCTGTAATTAAAGCAGCAATTGGTGTTTGGCTACAGCCAAGGGAAAGAGAGAAATGAGAAAAAGAGATGCATCTTTCATCGTTATTTGTTTGTTGTACATTTTATCCAAGCTTTTAAAATATAAGTGAAATTTAACCTTCAAAATGAAAAAATAGACACATTTTCTGATATTAAAATATAAGATTAAAATACTTAAAAGTAAAATATTAGTGTGAAATAGGGCTTCTTTTTACATCAAAAACAGAAACATTGCAGACTTGCTTTTCGTATATAAATCCTCCCATCTCACTAATATTTACATCTTTCCAGAGTAACTTTTATGAACACTGAAACAGAGAGAGGATCCCTTCTTGAGAGGTGAGTCAGACCTAAGTGCAGACGTTGGACCAAGCACTTCCCTCCACAGAGTTGCCCACCAGCTTCTCAGAGCAATGCTGATTTCCAACATTGGGATTTTTCTCACCATTTTCTCGTTATTGGATGTAAAATTCTTTCCAAGGATATTGTACTTGTTAGAATGATTTTATTCTAACTACAAAACATTTCATTTAAGAAAACCACATTTTTCATATCCTTGTGTGAAATGTCCCCAAAACCCACAAAGATAGGGAGACATCAGATTTTTAAAATTTAAGTCTAATTATATACCCTCAAGCACTACAAACATTAAACACAATAACATTATATCCTATATTTGTTTGACATGAGATGAAAGCCTGGGAGACAGATGGTGATTAATAATAGTTCCTGAGCTTCTAAAGAAATATTAAAATGAAATGACTAACTGCTTTAAAGAATGAATTCTTCAATAACACCCCTTCTGTTCCATTGATGACTTTTATCCATCTATCTCCTTAAGGAATCTCAAGCAGGAAAAAAAAGAAGCCTTCTTTTAAGCCAAGGAAAAGTGAGATCTGATGGAATCTTCCCGTAACTCTCGATGCTTTCCAACATTACTTTCTTCTTGCTGGTTTCTCCTCTCAATGGTTATTCTGTATTTCTTCCTGGGTAAAAGGAAAGTGAATGCAGTAATAAAACCTCAATTTGCTGCAAAATACTATGGCTTCTCTTACAAAGAGTGCCCTTAAGGGACATCTGGGTTTAGTTTGATAAATGAGAAGTGACAGAATATGAAACCCTGTTCAGAGATTAAAGTAGTGTGCCCTAAGGCATTATGTCCTTATTCAAGGAGGAAAATTGGCATGCTTTCTGAAATGCCATAGAACAAGCCCTCCCCTTCTTCCCTGGGTGCCTTTGGGTTAAGTCTTGTCTATTCTGCCCCCAAAGCTCTGCCTGACTCCCAGGATATGCCCTAGATAAAGATCAGATGAAGTGTACTGTGACCAAAGGAACAGGAATATGATTGTTCCCACAAAGAATCACATACACCCAGAGTTACATTCCAGGCAAAAATGCAGAAGTCTTGAGTCTGAAGACTTACAAATAAGCCACAAACTCAACCAGCAAACATTACAAAAGAATGGACCACCCTCACAGTGTGTAACCATCAGAACCTTGAACATCCGCATATATTACAATTTTACAAGACTTGGAGCTTAGCTGTAGTGCTAACGAAGCATGCAAGTTCTCCAGATACAAAACACAGATGAGTCAGGAAATGGGGCACTCTCCTAGACTGTCCTCCTCAGTTCTCTGGCTCACGGGTGGTACGGTGGAAGCCCATGCCCCAGTACCCACTGTGTGAACCCACTGATCCACAAACCTGAGGTCACACTAAAAGACTGGCTTAACTCTCCCAACCACCATGCTTTTTGATTAAATGATATGGACAAATTACAAGGAACAGTGTGTACAAACAAGTAACCAAAACAGAAAAGGAGAGTAAATTTTAACTGTATAAATAATCCCCACCTGAAAAAGTAGAAGGCCATTAGCAAGCCAGCTCCTAGTAAGGCCCCCACAACAATTCCTGTCACTGCTGATTCTTCAAGGCCACCTGCTTAAAAAAGAAACAGATAATCAGGGTTCATTTTGGGAAATAAGTGAAAATGCCTCACATTTCATTTATTGGCAGGTGTCTCTCAACCTATCACTGGAAGCAAAAAGAAAAACTTAAGGAGATTCTGCATTTCTTTTGCCTTTTCTTTCTTTTTTTTTCCCAATGCCTAATGGAAAGCTTTAAAAAAGCTTTTCAGATTACTAGATAAACACAGTGCTACAAGAAAGTGAGCAGAACAAGAACAAAAACAGATTCAAGACAGACTTGAGCAAAACTGGAAAGTGAAGATTCCAGATGTGTCCTCAGCCTTTTGAGTTTATAATCAAAGATGAGAACTGGATTGACCATGGCATTGACCCAGCACTTCTGATTTTCACAGATGGATGGTGACACTTCCAAGTGCTAGAAGATTTGGTGAAAACTCATTGGGTCAGTGTTCTGTTTTTAGATGTTCTCTCACCAAAGCCAGAGTTCCATGTCAAAATGTCCTATATAGCTTTCTGAAAATTGGAATAACAGCTTGAAACAATCATGTTCGGTGTCCCAGTTATACAAAAACAATAAGTAGCTAGCTTTGAATACAGTTTAGTATATGGCCTCCAGTAGATTAACTCATTCACTCCTCAAAGCAGGATTTACAAATTGGGTATATTTATTTTATTTTATATATGGGGAAACTCAGGCTTACATAGTTGAAAGAAATCTCCTAGAGTCACAAAACCAGCAAAAGACAGGATGAGATTTCAAATCAAGGGCCAATAACTCCAGAGACTATGTTCTCAACACACACCCTCCTCAACCCCTCCGTGTAATTATTGCGTGAACGTCAGTACTTCACAGTAATCAGTATTCACTTAGCTCTTCCTCACTAGCTTGCAAAAAAGCCTCTTTAAAGCAGTGATTTGTAATAAATTTTCTATTTATAAATTAGTTATAAGAACATCTACTTCTCTGTTTATGAATAAAGGTTCTTTGTAAATAATCCATTTATTTACCAATTTGTAAATTTTCAGGTGTTTGAATCTGAATCTTTAGAGGATCACTATAAAGTTTAAAAGCAGAATGAGACTTGTCATAAGAGATGAATACATGAGTAATGTATATAATTAATCATCTGCTTTCTTCTAAAACGTAAATCTCAGGTACCTAAGAGATGATAGCAAGAGATATAGAAGTAGGTAGAAGGTGTCTACCATTGTAGATGAGAACTGAGTGGAAGAAAGACCTGGAAACCACTGAGAACAGCAGGACCAGTTTGTGAATAGTTCCCATGTGTCTCACCACATTAAAAAGAAAAGAAAAAGAAACCAGAACTTGCAGAGAATGAGCTTCTAGAGAACAGGTTTGGGAGCCTCACACAGGCTGAGGAAATACTCGGCACGTTAAGTCGCTGAGCTTACATGATTTGCAGGGAGAGCTGTTGGTATGCTCCACGATTCTGGTTTCGTCTATTCGCAGTTTCAAAGGGCCCCAAGGATATTTGACATTTGGCCGCATTTCAAAACGACCTTCTTTTCCAAAGTAATCACCAATAACCTACAGAAAGGCAAAAAAAAAAACAAAGTTACAAAAGGAAAGGCCAAAGGTACCTGCTTGCAAAGGAGGCATGTAGCTCACAGCCTGGCTCGGCTACTCCCCCAACTGAGCCTAATTGAAACAGGCTGCCTTTGGGTCCAAGGAAACCGGATGGCCACTTCCTCAGCTCGCTTCCTCCAAGAAATCTCAGCAAGTGCTTCAGAAGAGCACAGAGCCTGCAGACTCCTCTCTTGTACAGACTGACTGTAGCTGAGGACCTGGTAAGTCAAGATTCAAAGTCACTGATGTTGTTATCAAGGTGGACATGTGTGAGGGAGAAGAGAAACATGGTCATTCCACCGCAGAAGGGTGCAGATGTGGAAAAGGAGGCCATGCCACCCAAAGTCTGCCCCTACTGGAGTCTGTCGTCCCTGAATATTCTTTTCCTTCTTTTTTTTAGGTGGTGGGGATTGAATTAACCCAAGGTTTTCTCACTGAGCTATATCCACAGTCTTTTCTTTTTTCTTTTCTTTTCTTTTTTGTTTCGATACAGGCTCTTGCTAAATTCCTCAGGTGAAACTAAAACTTGCAAATTTCCTGTCTCAGCCTCCCAAAGTGTTTAGATTACAGGTATGCACCACCACACCCAGCTCCCCGGACATTCTTTTTTTGTTTTTCTTTTTTTTGGTTCTGGAAATCAAACTCAGGACCTGGTGCTTGCCAAATAGGCGCTGTGCTGCTGAGCTATATCCCTGGTTCTCGCTGGGTATCCTTTAGTCTACTACCTGATGGGACAGGAGGATTTTTTTCTCCTGTGTAAACACTTTTGAAAGTCAGAGCTTCTCCTTGCTTATCTTCCCATAGGGCACTGCCCTACCCATCTGCCACAGAGCAGCCCACACCGCCAGCCATTTGTAAGGACCAAATAACCTTCAGGGACCTATGCAGAAGAGCCAGGGCCCACTGAATATCCAGGTGAAGCATATAACAGGTAGACAGCTTCACACCTTCTGGTAGTCTGACAAGTAATTAAAGCATTAAAGAATATCTGTTAGGGATTTCCTGTTTACCAGGCTACCTTTGGGGGTTACACTGTACCCTGATGAATTCTCCCTTGTTGCACCCTCATGAACAAGCTGAACCCTTTCAGTTAGCTCCTCCACCCCCTC
This sequence comes from Chinchilla lanigera, assembly GCF_000276665.1. Lineage (NCBI taxonomy): Eukaryota > Metazoa > Chordata > Mammalia > Rodentia > Chinchillidae > Chinchilla > Chinchilla lanigera. The sequence continues at coordinate 18,549,991 of NW_004955426.1, read as the reverse complement.
AAAAAGCACTACTCTTATGGTTTAGTTTCAGGCCTCCACTTCCGGCCAAGATAACTGTTGAAGCAGCTACCCGAGCCTGGATCTGGGAGTACCTTCCGATCCAGGTTCTCAGGACTCATTTCTATTTCGTCTGGGCACAAGACACGGCTCTTGGGCGGCCCTCAAAATCTGCCCTCTCTCTTCTGTCCAAGCAGGCTCTCACAGGCTATGTCGGGTTATAATAATAAAAGAGTTCCAGTTCCTTCTCAAAATATAAGACTCACTGGCACGTGCTGAGCACTTACCCAACTCTTCACAACTGCAAGATCACAAAGCACTAGTACTTCCCACTTCTTCCATGGGGGAAACGACTACAGACGAGGCCCTGGGCTATTGAAAAGGTAAAAATCTCACTAAGAAAAGTGTGTGGGGCACTCCTACTGCCTTGGCCCCTCCTGCAAAGGCCAGGCATATCTGAACAAAGCAGAAAACAGCAAGTCCCATGTTCCAGAGCCATATAAGGTGACAGAGCAATGATCCTGGGCATGAGCCAACAAGGAAACACAGAGGAAGGGGCATTACCTGCTAAAACATTGAATGTTTGCCTAATTCTTATATACATATTTATCACTTCAGTCGTGTATAGTACTTTTCTAGGTTTCACGTTATCTGGTCTTAATAGTCATGTGAGATGCGCAAGGAAGATGCTGTGAATTCCATGTGTAGCTGAGAGAACCAAAGCAGAGTTCACACCTCTGTAAGCATCAAAGACTACTTTGTGTCCGGGTCCTCTTTTCTTTTCACAATGCTATCCTGAAGGCACACTATCTTTTAAAATACTACATGTAGAGTTTATAACCAACACCAGGAGAAAAACATCCCCACATTTAAGGGCAAATGCAGTTTCATTTCACATCTTTGATGCAGGGCCCCTGTAGCACAGGACTCTGCTACGATTCTTGACCCCTTGAAAGTTAGGGTTTCCACTGTGAGTGTAAATGTGGAACCATTTCCTAACTCTGCCCGGATGCCCTCAACCAAGAGTGAGCTGCCCTTACTTAGTGCTCCCATCTTTTCAATGCATTCTTATTTGAAGACTATTCTGAAGACAGCCTACTGGACATCAGAACAAAGACGCTCTTGGTGTCACCCTTGCAGAACCCTCCCTCACTCACCTCCTGGGTGCCTGCTTCTGCGTCAGTCATGGCGATCACAGAGAAGTCCCCGTATCGGTCTCCATTGGCATCTATGGATACCTGCCCGGCAATACCTGTAGGACCAGAGGTGAAGAACTCCAAGTTAGTTACTGAAAGTATCTCCGTCTGCCAAGAAAAACAAGAAAATGAATTACAGGATTTTTTAAAACAAACTCATGCCACAGGGAATCTCATCAGACTTCGAGCATTTTTGTTGGCATTTAGAAAGACATTATAATTTCATCTGTGTCTGCATTCCTAAATTCTTAACATTTCTCCATTTAAAAATGAAAAGAAATAGAAATAAATGATCTTCTTTGGGGAACACAGTTTTTAAAAAAAGAAAGATTAAGGCTAATCCTGAAAGCAGCAGGCTTATTCCAGTGCTTTGTACTAATTTTTCTTAAAAATGGCAAGGTGGGAAGTAGAGATGCCTCATCATAGGTTCACATTATCACTGGACAAATATTATGAGAGGGTAATCAGTCCAGGTGCAGGAAACAATGAATGTGCTTTCACAAGGCTGTAGTACAGAGGAGAGCAGAGGGCCTGCTTCAAGGGTCCCCAGAGCCAAGGGCTACAGAGGAGCTGTTCCTTCCCAGCCCGTTGTGTATACTCATTATCTACCCAGATGTAGCTGGAAAATTACTAGGCGCCAAATCAGTGCAACACCTAAGACAAGATGAACTGAACACAGTTAGTTCAACGGTATAAGTGTCTGCCCGACAAGCACAAGGTCCTGAGTTCGATTCCCGGTACCAAAAAAAAAAAAAAAAGAGAGGGGCAGCCTGGATTGGGGGTTTAGTCAGTGCACACTGGAGTGTGCTTGACAGCACTGAATTCCAGCTTTGACATCCCTCCCTGTATGACCTGGGCAAGACCCCTTGCGCCTCAGTCTCTACAACTGTAAAATGGAAATAATAATAGGTCCCCTACCAAGAGGCCATGAAGATGATTACATGACATAAAACAAGTAAAATACTTCCAAAAGATATTTCAGAGACATTAGTTGTTTTTTTTACTGTTAATATTACTGTCATTGTTTTTGTTACTACACAGTAAGCATCCCTAATTCAAAGTGCTTAAGATGAGAAGTGATTCAGATTTCAGATTTTGGACACACACATTGGGGTATCTTGGAGATGAGACCAAAATCTAAACACAAAATTCACTTGTTTCACCTTATGCACAGCTCCAAGGCAATTTTATATGATATTTTAAATAATTTTGTGCCCATAAGAAAGCTGTCATGGAAAGGACTTTTCCATTTGTGATGTCAAAGTTTCTAATTTTGGAGCATTTCAAGTTTCAGCTTTTTGGATTAGGGATGATCAATCTGTGTTTGTTTTATAATTACTATTATTACTGATAATGCTGTACTTAAAGTCAGGCAGAGGACTCTGGCTATGCCACTCAGAGGAGGGGCTAGCACAGCAAGTTGGGGAAGCCAGGGAACTCAGTAAAAAAGCAGGAATTGTATAGGTACACTAAAGGAAATCTGTGATTTAGACAAGCCAGAAAAGTTGCTCTAGTTGTATTTCCAAAGGCACAGAGGTTAAAAAAAAAAAAAAAAAAACAGAGGAAGTGTGAGGCTCCTGGGGAGATGGCCCACACATATGAAAGGGTAATGCAGAGAGACGTGAGGCTGGGTAGCCCGAGCCTAGAGACCCTTTAGTACCCACTTGTTTTGGCCAGCAATGAGGCTTAGAGCAGCTACTCAATAAAAGCAACTGCATACCATTGGCTGATACTGAATATGTCTATATTTTCATTTGCATTCACTAAGTAGGAGAATGCACATGACAGCCACATTCTAATTAACTGAAGCTATTCGTTTTCTTTGTGGGAGAGTTCATTGTAATCCCTAACTGATGTTTCTATTGACTTGGTTCCCTCTAGGAGTACTGACTCCCCTAGTAAAATGAAAGTTTTGGGGAAAAGTATCCCAAGGGAAAGTTCCATCCTCTAGTGTGGTTTGGAGAGGGCAGGTATTTGGGTTTACTGTCCTTTGGGCTGTGGTTTGAAGGCCCACTGATTTTTCCAAACTTTGGTCTACTTTGCTGGAAACAGAATGGGGCTGCCATTCATTTTGATTTTTTTGTCTTCTTAAGATAGACTGGTTACAAAGCTCACACCTTACCTCAAACTTTTACTGTATGTCTTTGACAGCCTATCAAATTTAAGTGATGAATATATATTTTAAATATACACATAAACATATGTAGATATTATAAATCAGCTATCCAAAACCACTTGTCATTCTCTTCAGAGGTGTCTGCAGTGGTGTGTCCTGCTCAATATTTGGCAGAATATTTTATAAGGCAAGGTATCCCTAGTAATCAAAGACCTTATTACACGTTAAAATTATTACAGTTTTGTGGAGAAATGGGGTGAGAACCTAGGGTGACTGGTTAACAAAGTGAGACTTCACCTGAGAGTAACAGACATGAGGTGAGATTGTCAGAATTTTCCTGCACCTAACTAATGAGACTTTCCACCCTCATTTCTGTTTGCCTGTAGCAGGGCACAAGGTCTGAGCCGCAGGCCTATTTACCATGTCGCTCCGACCTCTCACACAGAGGAACTCAGCTTCTTCTCAGGCCATTTATTGAAAGTCTTGAGAGTTGATCACAGGTTTCATGGCAATAAAATCCAAATTTGTCAAGCAACATCCAGAGTATTTTTCCCTTGACAACTTAATGGTCACTTACAGAGGCCACTAAAATTAAAATTGCTTTTAATTTTAGGAAGGCTAGGGTTTTTCTTCATACAGATATCTTAAGGTTCTTTTTAGGCTTACCCTTAAGTGGACTATTATTTAGCAAATAAAATGGACTCTTCAAGCCATTCAAACCCAAAACATACCTTAGCTTCAATTATCTTTACTATCTATGGACAAATGAGATTCTAATTTTAGACAGAATCACACTGTTGGCTGTATCAGGACTCACAGCAAGTGCCTTACAGAAGTGGCCCTATAATGGAAGTGTCAAGGTGACCTATGGGAAAATTTTGCCCATGACCCAACTCCATGCAAAGCTTCCTTCCAGCCATTGTGGGCACCTGCCCTTCCCTTAACCTCGCTCCAGGTGCCCTCCAGCACTCCCCAACTCTGGCTCCCATCCTTTTGTCAGAAGACCAAGGACAAATGACCACACCACGTAGTGAGTAATAGCTAAAAGTGGGATGTGGCCGACCAAGGTTGTGTTCCACACACAGGTTCTTAGCGTGTTCTGCACAACTTCTGGGAAACTCAGTGTTGTCCTAATGTGCCCCCTGGATTGCCCCACTTGGCTCCTCCTCCTCAGCTGAAGCAGTCAGAGGGAAAGCAAAATCACCTCAGAGGCTCAGTCCCCCACATCTTACTTACTATCTATCAGAAGTGAAAGGGGATGTCACTCTAGTTTTTGAGTATGGCATGGCATCCACTAAAAATAAAGAAAAACAAAAATCCACCAACCGCCACCACAGCTACGGCCCAGACAACCCTCGCTGGGGCTTCACTGCCCTTTCCAATGCCTAAGGGAAATTGAAGGCCGTGGAGTCTCCCAATGGGGGGAGGCCTCCATATATATATGCCCAGGAGCTACACCCGGCAGCACTTGCTCTTGACATTGAAAACTTTCATTCGCGAGATTACAAAGGCATCCACACGCACACCCCAATCCAAGAAAGGGCTCAAGGAAGTGCAAGCGCGGGGCAGAACTGGAAGGGTGCCTGTCAGTCACCAACTAGTCCAGCCTCCTCATCAAGCAGGTGAAGGAAGAAGCTCAGCAGACAGCGATTACAAGTTAGTGGCTGGATGCAGGAGCCTGACCGAAGGCCAGCAATCCGCACTCTAGGTTAATGATTCTTGAAAGACATCCATCAACGTACTGAAGTTCACTTCCCACAAAGCAGCCATAATATGTCACCAGAAATCTTCATGGACTTCCCATTCTCAGGCAGAGCCCAGTTCCCTAGCAAGGCCTCCCTCCGGGTTCACAGACTCTGGCCTCGCTCTCTCCAGCTTTGATTCCTGTCACCCTGTCCCTTATACGTGTGTCAAATATAGTCCCCAGTTCCTGGAGGACACTTCGCAAGTTCCCACCAGAGGTATTGAGGCTTTCTGTAATCGCTGTGCTTTCCCCTAAACATCAACGCAGCTCCTCCTACTCCCTCGGGTCCCAATCCTGCTGCCATGTCTCTGACTACTCTAAATCAGCAGTCCCATTCCTCCCCTGTCATCATTTTTTTTCCCATCTCCCTACCCTACTTTATTTTATATTTTCTTAAATGGCAACTCTACTTGTTTACTGCCTGCCCCTACTAACTTCCACGTAAGCTGAACTGGCTGCAGCGAACAGCTTTAGTTCACTGTTGAATCCTCAGTTCCTTGAACAGTGACTGGCACATAGTAGGTGCTCAATGAATACTTGAATGAATGAACGACTGAATGAACAAATGAATGAATGAATAGAAAGTTGATGTTTGCAGGGCAACAGGAACCAACTCATTTTCTTAGTGAGTTTCACGTTATTCGGAGTGTTGGTGAGGTGAGAGGAAACCAGTCTAAACTCCTTATCAAATGGATAAAGAAAAGAAGCTCAGAGGAAGGACTGCACTCTTGTATACTTTATGGGCAAAAATACAGAACAGCAGACTTTTCTGGAAAACATTTGTCAATATCTACTACACTTTATAAAGCACTAATTTACTTGTGGACCAAGAATTCCCACAATTAGGAATGTTCCCTGTTGGAAATATTCACAAAAACACATCAAAAGGTGCAAGAGGTTCATGACAGCATACTAAATAATACCAGAAGTTAGGAACAACTGAAGTGTCCACCAGTCAAAGGGGGTCAAAGAAATTCTTAAATAGTCCAAAGGTGGACTAATATGTAACTCCCACTTGATAAGTGTTCATATAGAAAAATCTTCTATTTGATGACATACAAGTAAAAAAATCTAAGATGAAAACTGACATTCATAGTGTGACCCTTTTTATATAAAAGTTCCAGATAAGGTAAAAATGCATACATGCTGGCAGAGGCATAAAATATTTTTAGACAGAATCACACAGAAAATTGTTAATAGTGACAACATTGAGGAAGAGGATTAGAATGGGAAGAAAAGCCTTCACTTCTCATTTTGTCCACTTTTTTTTGAGACAGGGTCTCACTATGGCAGTTCAGGCTGGCCTTGAGCTCACTTTGTAGCCCAGGCTGGCTGGAACTCGCATTGATCCTCCTGCCTCAGCCTCCCATGTGCTGGGATTACAGGCGTGCACCACCACACTCAGCAATTTTGTACACTTTTATACTGGTTTAATTTTCTACCCAAGAATAGTCTTGCCAGATGTGGTGGCACACATATGTAATCCTAGTACTTGGCAGGCTGAGGCAGAAGGATCACCAGGAGTTTGAGGCCAAACTGGACTACATACATAGTGAGTTCAAGGCCAGCCTGAACTACATAGTGAGACCCTGTCTCAAAAAAAAAAAAAAAGTAGTCTTAGTCTTGTTTAATTTTTAAATGTCAACAGATGTTGCTTGAGCAATAAGATTATAGGCAGAGAGCAGTGGGGCCAGCTGGACATGCTAACCATCTTGAACCACCAGGTTTAACCGTGTAGTAAAGTCTTCTGAGTTTCACAAAAATGAACATAGTCTGAACAAAGGGATGCATATCTGGAATTAACACTTCGTTTAAAGCCAGTCACAGATCTCTTCAGAAATTGATTGTGAATGAGGTTTGTGTTAAATGTAAATTTAAGAAGCACAGGGTTAGCTAAATAATTAGCTAAATATTAGCTAAATAATTAGCTAATATATAATAATTAGCTAATAATAAATAATTAGCTAAATATTAGCTAAATAATCAGAAAGAAACATTTTCTATTTCAGTGAGGCTTTTCAAAGAAGATGCATTTGGTCTTTATTTATTATCCACCCTTTGAAAGTAGGAAAAAGCGAGACACTGGAAAGGTCCCATAGTTTCAACTGAGAAAAACAACCACAGAAGAAGCAGCTCAATCAGCTACAGGGCTGTCATCCTGTAGAGCAAATCCCTACCTTCAAATGTCCTGTTCCAAGTCTGTTGGATGATCTTCCCTCCATCCTTCTTGCTATAGCCAGCTCTGAGAACTTCATGTAAAGCCAGGACATACAGGAGGATGGCATCGTGGAAGCCTTCAACAAACATGTTCACCTGAAAAGGAAACCCCAGTTGGGTGAATCTGAACACCAAAATGACTCACATTCATCAGTTGAGAGGCAAGCACAAAAGTTCACAAGTGAGCCTGGAGGTCTCAGAGGGCTGGCAGGGTGGGCAAGAGGGCAACTAGCAAGTATCATACCATGGTTTTCTGGCAAGGGCTGAGTGAGGAAAACCTCTCCCCAGTTTGAGAACTTAGAGAATAGACAAGATATTACAGAAGGCAAGAAAACCAGACCTGCTAACCAGGTTAGTTATTCCAGCCTTTGCCCATAGTTCCCTGGGCAGAGATACCCTCCTTACTCCTGTCTTTACTGCGAGTCAACATGAATCTACCTCCGCCTTGAGGTCTTAGCTATCTTGAAGAGCCCCCATGATCTCTCCATGCTGTAAATGTAGAACACACTAAAAGAGAAGTAGGTGTCCCTTCCTTCCCACCCAATGATTGTCAAGTGGCCATTAGCATACATGTGCTAAAAAATGCAAAGAAAAGTGGACACTGATTTCTGCCTGCCAGCAGGGCCAGCATCTGTGTCCTCTCCACTGTCAATAACCTCTCCATCTCTCTTTCCACTCCCTGCCAAGCTCCAAAGACAGGAATGGAAAACAGGTTCGGGCCTCTGGTACATTCCATTGGGCTCTGCCTCAAGTACGTGGCCTTGCCCTCCACACACAGTTTCACTAACAGAAACACCAGCCAAGTGACCTTGGGAAAGTGGCTTAGTCATGTTGGCTTTGTTTCCTTCATCCATTCACTGACCACCAGAGTAGGGCCTTCTTTAAGACGTGGTCACAAGAGTCACATGACACAGAGCCCAGCACACATTGAGTATTCAACAAACACAAGCCAAACATTGTTAAGACCATTTTATAGACTCTAACATGTCATTGGTGCTGTGTTAGAGGTTTGTTCAGGACAGAAAAAAAAAGAGAAAAGCAGTCAATACTATCGGTCAAAGAGGGACAGGCAGGAGAGGCTTTAAACACAATGGCAAAAGTTGAACTGAGTATTGAAAATGAGATCTCGGGGTGGGGTGTTGAGGGAAATACTTCAGGTGCCATAGGCAAAGGCTCCAAGTCAAGGCGCATCCCGATAGGTTGCTGTATTCAGAGCTCCAAGTATTCTTCAAGGCTGTGGGCAGGAGGGGCAGGGCAGTGCTGAGCCACTAGGCAGAGAGCTAAGAAGACCCAGGTCCTTTGGAACCGGAAGGCTATACTGTACTGAAGAACTCCGGCTATGTTCAGCAGACACCTGATCACTTTGCTCCACTTTATAACTAGATAATGAGCACCCTTGGATAGGTCTTAAAACCACATTTAAATGCATTGTAACCTCCACTGGACATGAAATAAGTGAACACAATCTTGGAACATTGAGTAATTTACCATCTCTGTATAAAAAGTACAAAAATAAATTCACACCTTCTCATTTCAGGGCACAGATGCCAAGGAAGCAGAATGAGCTGGGCATTTGTTTCCTGGGGCACCATTATGAGGCTCTTGTGTGATGCATGACCCGTGCCCCCTTAGAAGTTCACCCTGTCTTCAGAGACATGACCGACTTGTGTTGCCTGGCTCGAATGCAGGCTCACAGAAAGCACAGCCCGCCACTGGTGTCATGAGGCCTCAACTCACACCTAAGGACAGTGGGTCCTGATCCTTACAGAAGCAAATGTCTCAGACTTGCCAAAGGTCAGTGTTGCAAAGCAGGTTAGAGCAATGGCTAAAGAACCAAGCCTACTTTGCAGCTCTGCCACTTCTTTGCTGTGTTTCTGCACAAATTGAGCCTCAGTTTCCCTATCTGGAAAATGAGAAAAAGTTATCTCCTTGGTACATATCTCATTGGTAATAGTCGGATTTAAATGACTTGATAAAATTAAAAGACTTCTAACAGCATCTGACAGAATCCTCACCCACTAGTGGCAACTGTCTAGAGGTAGAGAATTATAAATGTAATGATTCTGCTTAGATTTTAATTCCTAATAGCAGCATTCAGAAAATAAGCAACTTAAGTACAGGTATAGCATATCTTATTGACCCATTTCACACTTGATGAAAACTAAGGCTTCTCACTCCTGCTGTGATGTCCTGGCAAATCTCTTACTTCCACAACGTGAAGATCTTAATTCTTCACCATATGATGAGTATAGCCCACGCTGGTCAATCCTGCTGAGCCTCAGCTGGAGGGGAATGGTTGGAAAACGTGCTGGTTCACATGAGAACCCAGAGTTGGTCGGGTGGATCCACAGCTCATTCTCAGACCTGCCATAGCAGTTAATGTTTCTGGTCTTCAGTTTCCTCATCTGTTAGGTAGGGGTTGAGAACTAACTCCCAGGGTAGAGTTTTACTGGATTTTAAGTGAACTAGTTTATGTAAAATACCTGAGACAGATCCTGGGACCAGAAAAGCACCTGGTAGAAGCTGTCTCTTACTCTTAGCTGTCAACCTTAATCTCAGAGTCACTATTTTCTTGGGCAAAGAATGATGAATAAATAACATCTACTAGTCAAATATAATTTTCTGCCATGCTAATTCAATTTTCTGAAGAAATACAAAATTTTCACGTAGGCCATAAAGGTATCATGGCTTGAGAAAGCATATATGCTGGTATATTTTAGCTTATATATAAGCTATATATAGCTTATATATAAGCTTATATATATATATAGCTTATATATATATAGCTTATATATATAGCTTATATATATATAGCTTATATATATATACTTATATATAAGTATATTTTAGCTTGTAATTTTCCAGCCACAATAACGATTTTTACAAGATCTATCTTCTCATTGATAATTGTACCCACCTTGTTACAGAGAGAAGTCACGGAATCACTGAGTTGTGGAATAGGGGAGATGTAAGTGTCTTAGAAAAACTCCAGTTTAATCCCCGCCATACTTAACGACCAAAAGTGACAACTCCCTCAGTCTTCCTGCATTTTGTTCTTCAGTGTCATGTTCTGAAGCCCCTCGCTCTGGACCATTTAGGATGACCCTGCTAAAATGATCAAGTACAAGGTGTGGGGCTTCACCTGTCCACCTCTCTTTCTTCTCCTCTTGTCCTCTTCTCAGAACCCTAACCCAGAGCCACCTGAAGCAGTACACTCACATCAGCACTACCCTGTCTGGACCACTCCCTTCCTCCCTCCTCAGTATGTCTTCTACAATCCAGGATGGGAAGAATGATTATCTGACCAAGAAGGATGAACTAGGACTACTTTGTTCCAACAGGTGCCATGATAGATGAGACTGGATGGCTCTGAACACCTGCCCAGGTCTGAAACGCATTCCATCTTGATTTGCAAATGGATCACATTTGCCTTCTTTTCTCTCAAAGTAGCTGCGTGTCTCCCTTTCTTGTCAAAATTAGCAGGAGAGCTGCTGGCCCTGAAGAGGCTCACTGCCACCCCACTCTGCTGTGGAGAAGGTTTCAACACCTACCTCATAGGACCTCAGGCCAGAAGCAAAACCCTAGGGAGCATCTTTTCTAGAAGAGAACATTCTCACATTCACACGTGTTTTTTAATAGGAGGAAAGCCCGTTAGCACATTATAGACACTGAAAATTGGAGGTGCAAATTAAGGGCCAGAAAACAAGGAAGAAAAAAAGAGTATGAAATTATCTTAGGAGTGCTTCCCCCTGGACCTCCAAGCTGAAAGGATTCTGGTCATTTGCTCTACTCCTTTGCTTCTGGACTGAACAGCACTTGAACCTCAGAGTCCTGACAGATACAGATAGTTCTATCTCTACCAATTACAGAAAATAGGATTCCCCCCTAAGAAACTTGTTCAGGATTTAGCATTTTTTTGCCAGAAAGTCCTTCCTTACTGTCACTAGCCCTAAGTCTTATATAAATTCCTTAATTCAGCCATGCTCCTGCTAGATGCTAAAAAAGCTGGATTACAAGAAGAACAGTTTATAATCTCCACCACATAGCACCACCATTCCATATGGATATGTGGATGGTCTGGGTCCATGGAAATCATTACATGGACCCCCATCAATGACCTTCTGCTCTGAAAGCACGTGCCAAACCCTGAAAATAAAATCTTTCCAGCTCTCTTCAACCACTGGAGGTTGCAGATAGCAGAAGTGGTGGGAATACTGTGTAGGCAGCCCAAAGATCAAAGAATAGTCCACATTTGATGAAAACTTCATAAATAAATTCTGCCCTTTAAAAGTATAGTGACATCTTGATTACTTTTCTCATTGCTGAGACAAAATATCTGACACCCAAAGTTAAAGGAGGAAAGGTTTATTTCACCTCATAGTTTATAAAGGTTTCAGTCCATAGTCCACTAGCTCCAAGGAGGGTGGAATGGCACAGGGGAATAGCAAAGGAGAAACAGTCCATGGCAGAGCAGGCAGGAGGCAGCAAAGCAGCAAACAGCCAGCTTGCCTTTCCCTTTTATCCCATCCAGGCTATAAACCTTTTGAGTGGTGCCACCCATACCAAGTGGGACTTTTATCTTCAGTAAATCCATTCAGCCACACCCAGAATTATGCTAATTCCAATCAGTGGACTAATTTAGTACCACCCTTGGTACTTAATCCCAGTATCACCCACACTAGATCCAGCCAGCTCTGAAAAGCCTCACCTGTGAGCACATGAGGTTTTTGGGGAACATCTAAATGCCAGCCAGAACAGTAACTGTTTTCATTCAGTTTCCTTGTAAATCATAGAATTAAAAGTCTACAATTTAGGGAAATGGTAGGAACTGCATCTACCAAGTGAAATCACTACCTCCTTGACACCACACAAGGGAATCTCACTCTCACTGACAGATACAGTAGTGTCAGCTCTTTTAAACTGTGCCAGCCTTCATGGAATTCAAACTGGGATGCTTGCTGACTTATTTTAACTTGAGAGAAGTTAAACTGAACATCTTCACCCTTATCCTGGTTGAACTCTGAGAAAATGCAAACAGTAAATAACTTACTGACAGGCAGTAAATCTCCACCTATGGCTCTGTACTTGGCTAAAACTTTGCTATCTTGTTTATCTAGCCAATTTCTTTCTCCCCAAACTGAAGTTATAACTTAGTTGGGCTGGGAGTTTGTCCTAAGTTTCCAAACAACCATCTCCATCCTGGCCTCAGCTCCAGCCTTTTAGCAATACCCTGGACTATCAAATTAACAGCTCTAACACCCTAGAGAAGAGCTCCTGCAGAGAGGAGATATTTTTCTCTTTCATGGCCTACAGTAGAACAGCCTCTTAAAATCTGTCTTTGGAAGATCATTACATGAAGTCACGACCCCTCATTTAATTCCCATAATGACTGGATTGGCAGTGGAAGCTGAGTGCAGGACCTTGATTGAGCTGGCACACAGAATCCATTAACATGAGAAGCCCCAATAAGAAAAGCCACCCAGGGGCTCCTTGGGGGAGCAACAAATAGGACTGCATGGGTTTTGCTTTGGAACCTGGTGGACATGGAGCACAAGGAATGACATTTTAATTCCCCAATGCTCACACAAGGAATTCAGATATCTGATATATTTGCCCTTTGAATGCATTTCACATGCGTCATCAGGTACTTCTCATCATCCATCATGCTCAAAGGCTTAGTAGAGAAGGAACATACATGATGACATTAATTGTCCCTGGCTTTCAGATGAGCAAGTGAGTGAATGAGTGAGTGAGTGGTGTCTGTCCTTGGTCTTGACATACCACTAGCATCTGGCCTCTGTAAAGCTAGTGACCCAACCCTCCACAAGACATGTGCAGGCCTCTCTTCCCAGGAGTCTGTGTCCCTGGAAAGGAAAGACATTGAGGTAAGCAGAGGCACAAATCAAAACCCAACAGGAAAAGAGCAGGTGCTGGAAGCAGGCACTCTGCAGTGCTCTACCAGGTAGTCATGAAAGTACAAGGGAGAAAAGGGAGAACACGCTAAAGAAGGACAGGGAGAATGGAAGGAGGTCAAAGTCAAAGTATTATGGTGTGCTCTCCCTGGGGGCCACAGAGGGTTCCTCCCAGTGCCATGGGGCTTGTTGGTCTGGTAACCTCTCCACCCTCTTTCTCCTTCCATTCTAGGGAAGATAATGCTTTGTACTGTTTCAAGCCCTAGAGGTCTCTGCCATTCTTTACTGGTTTTCTTTAACTCCACACACACCCTTGCAACTAGTGCCTTTATTAGATTCTTTCATTTTCTTTAAGTGGATTTTCTATATCCTCACAGGAGCTACCAAATACATCAACCTTCTGTGAGCTACTCAAACTTGCTCTTGCTGAAGTAATCTCTGAACCACTCAGCTCCTCCACTCTTCTGCAAGTGCACTTAGTGCAAACTTGTATTGTTTCACTCATCAGTCTATTTTACACTTTTGTGTGCATGGCTACCCTGACAATACACATACTCCTGCATGCACAAGCCATATCATACATACATTTGTTTCTCTAGGGTCTGGATCATACTAATGTTCTATAAGCTGGGGGGGAGATCAAAAGAGTTGTTATAGCTATACTTAAAATAAGGGTAGGGTTGTTGGCTTAGCTCAGAGGTAGGGTGCTTGCCTAGCCCTGGGTTTGAATCCTACCACCACAATAAACAGATAGATAGATAGATAGATAAGTAAATAAATAAATAAATCAAACAAAGGTAAGCTAGCAACCATAACATGAATTTGTAGTCTCAGCTATTCAGAAGGCTGAGGCAGAAGGATTACTGGAGGTTGGGAGTTTGAGGTTGGCCTGGGCAATGTAGAAAGACTTCTGCTGTGACTGTTAAGCTTTCCTGTCAACTTGACTGGCTTGAGAGCTGCCTAGAGAATTGGGAAAGTACACTTCCAGATGTGTCTGGATGAGTGATTAGGCATGATCTTGAAATCTACATGTAATCCCTGGCCTCTTCTCCTTTGGTAGTGCTCCCCTGCTCTGTTTCCTAGCCACCATGAACTAAGCAACTTTACTTCACCGTTTCCTTCCACCATGATGTTTTCGTCTTGGAGCCAGCCAACCAAGGACAGAATGCTCTGAAACCATGAGCCAAGTAAATCGCTCCCTCCTTTAAATTGTGGATGTCAGATACTTGGTCACAGCAACAGGAATGTTGACAAACACACCCTCTCAGCAACAACAATAACAACAGAAAAAATAACTTGGTTCTAAGTGAAACTTGGGAGACTCTCCATGATTAGTAAAGTATATGTCTAGTCATTCAAAGGCTTTCTTTCCTCTTCACTGGCTAACACTGCTATCAAATTGGCTCAGGAGCCACTGCTAATAGTAAGACTTCCAGACCAATGCAGGGAAGCTCTTACTGAAACTAACAATCTCAATCAGTAAATGAATGAATTCAATTTTGTTTGAGAAATCTTTTCCATCAAGTCTTCTACCAAACTACACTAACTAAACTCTCATATCCCTCATAAGAAACTTAATTTTCCCACATTTTGGACACTGTTTATGGAGGAAATTAAAGAATTACCATTAATTTATGAGTGTGATAACAGTATTTGTTTTTTTTTTTTTTTTTTTTTTTTTTTTTTTTTGGGTTTTTTCCGGTACCAGGAACCGAACTCACGACCTTGCGCTTGCCAGTGATAACAGTATTTGAAAAGAGATTTCAAGTAGTGGCAAAGTACTTTGTACCAGATTAACTGCCAAGGAACAATTACATACTCTGGGAACATTTTTTTAAAAACTATTTGAAAGACTATAAAGTGACCAAAATCAGACAGTAGCTGGAGAAGATTTGATCCATGACAAAGGAGATCCATCACATAGTACAAAATTTATATGGCTTTTTCCCTAAGGAATATGCCCAGTCCAAGAGGCATCAGGCAGCTGGAACTCAAGCAGAAAATCACTGGATTCTTTGGCTTTAGAAGTCAGGGTGTAATTATGAGCCAATATGAGAGCATGAATTTAGGAAGTAAATACTGGGGAAAGGAGAACCCCATAAAAGGAAGCACCCAAATATGTCCATAAGCCTCTGTGATCTTTGGCCCAGTCCTAAATCACACATGCCCAAGGGAGACACCAAGAAGCCCAATAGAACGCTGGAAGGCTGAAAAAGCTGGGGAACGTTTGAACTGTGACCTTCTGCAAATAAGTGATTATAGAGTTTGCATACCACCAAGATGGATAGACTGGAGAACCCTGGCACCTTAGGAATAAAAGCTTTGTCCAAAGACTAAGGATTCATCCTAAGACTAACAGTAAAACCAACAGTGCTACTGAAAGAAAAAGCTAAACCAAATTTCTAAGGACTCACTGAAGTCAGTAACTTAACTGCCTATTAGAATAAAAATTAGCTCTTCAAAGAAACATAACAATACAATCTCTATAACATATCATCTATAATATTCAGTATAATATTTAAAAATACTAGACAGGTAGGGCCAGGGATGTGACCTATAGTTTAAAAAATGACTAGAAAGTGACCCTAACATGATCCAAATGTTGGCATTGGCAGTAAGTACTTTAAACATTGTTACAAACATGTTTAATAACCTAAAGAAAAGATGGCCAGAAAGATTGAACAGATGGGTAATTTCAGTAGAGGAATGAAAGCTATAAAAAAAAAAGAACAAGTGGAAATTCTAGAAGTGAAGAGTATGATATTGAAAATGAAATATTCTCTAGATGGGCTTAAACACATACTAGCAAAAACAGAAGATCCTGTGATAATATACCAGCAGTAAATATACCAACCTAAAAAACAGAAATAATGCAGCATTGGTATACAAAAATAAATTGTACTTCTATATAGTAGCAAGAAGTAACTGGAAGTGATTTTACTCTGTTTAAACCAATGCTGAGTGACATAAAATTATTAGCCAAAATTTAATCAAAAACTGCAGGCCCTCCACATAGAAAGTTATAAACATTGCTGAGAGAAATTAAAGAAAGCTCAAATAAATGGAAAAGTAGCTTGTGTTCATGGATTAGAAGAATCAGCATAAAGTTGTCAATCTCCTCCCAAATTGGCCTATAGATCAATGTAATCAAAATCAAATATCATGAGATTTTTTCCTAGAAATTGAAAAGTTAATTCTAACATTTATATAGAAAGGAGAAAGAATAGGCAAAGCTTTCTTCAAAGAGAAGAATAAATTATAGAATACACATTACCAGATTGGTGTACAGGAATTTGCACTGGAATTGGGATAGATGATAGATAGATAGATAGATAGATAGATGATAGATAAGCTAGGTAGATAGATAGATAGATAGATGGATAGATAGATAGATAATGTAAACACTACACCTACATCACCACTTGAGTTTTGACTAAGGTGCCTGAGCAATTCAATGGGAAAAATAAAATATTTTCAGCACATGGTAGTAGAACAAAAGAAAATGGGAAAACTAAAATGTGACTTTTAGCCCACAGCAGACACAAAAGTTAATCTGAACTAGTCATGCACCCAAACATAAAAGCTATCATTTTTATGACTTCTGAAAGAAAACAGAATATCATTAAGTCTTTGGTGCTTGCAAATTTTTATTAAAGTGGCTACAAAAAGACACTAAACATTTTTTAAAATTGTCTTCATCTAAATAAAAAACTGGTCATCAGTAAGCACTACTAAAATATTTTAAAGTTGAATAAAAAACTTAAAGAGCTTTTTAAAGCCAATAACAAAAAGGCAGTCCAATTTGGAGGTGGACATGATACTTCAGATTGAACCCAGGGGTGCTCTACCCCTGAGTTATATCCTCAGGCCTTTTTATTTTCATTTTGAGACAGGGTTTCGCAAAGTTTCCCAGGCTAGCCTTGAACTTGCAATCCTTAGCATCCTGGCTAGCTGAGATTATAGGCATCATGCCTCGAATCATAGGTTAATTTTTAAAGAGACTTTTAGTAACACTCTATAACTATTTCTTATTTAATTTGACACCTCTGTTTTCCAGTAGGAAGGGAGCATTTTTTAGAGTTTAGTTAATCTCCAGGGATCCATTTAATGTCCCAAATCAAGTGTTGTTAACCTAGGATTTGTGGATTCTTAGAGAGTACCTGAATGGGTTTCGAGGGTCCAGGAGGCCCTTGAGATTTCATGCATATTTGTTTATACGTATTTTCCTGTGAAAGAATTCTTAGCTTTCAACATTCAAAAGATTTTCACACACACAAGAACAATGAATAAGACCTACTTCATGTTGAGGTCTTCACCATGCTTTTTGGATAGTAGTTGCTGCTGCCTGGAACTGCTCCACTCTCAAAATTCTTGGAAATCATATCTTTTACTACAGCCCCCTAGCATTGCTATACTTTTCGGTGTACGGAGCGTGCTCTTTGGACTCAGACATCTCTCCCATCCAAGTACTAACCAGGCCCGACCCTGCTTAGCTTCCGAGATCAGACGAGATCGGGCGCGTTCAGGGTGGTATGGCCGTAGACGACTCAGACATCTCTATCCTCCTTGACTTCTCTATCCTCGGTCTCACTCGGCTGACTGCAGCAGTCCCCAGGAAGAAGAGGTAGAGAGATGACGCGGTGTCGTTCAGGAAGAGGCGCCCATGGAAAATCGAAAGTGGGAGCCTGCCACTCAAGAGAGAGGGTGGAGTCGGAGGAAGGAAGTTGTGCGGTGTCCACAGGAGCCCATCATCTCATGTAGGTGAGTACATTTACTGCCCAGAAATAGCACTTAGAGAGAAGAGGGCCAAGGGAACAATCTTGGAAAACACTAATATTTGTGCCGAAGGTGGAAAAGAGGAGTCATCATAAGAAAAACACAGCAGTATAGGTAGAGGACTTGTGGGCTGTGGTGTTTGGGCAGCTTAGTGAAGAACAAGTTTTTTAAAAAGAAGAAAGAAGTCTTTCCAAATTACTCTCCTAAGGAATACCTCCATTCAGGCCGGGCTGTTTTACCACTCCCAAAGTGTGTTGAATGCATTTTTATTTCTAAGCTTATATTCCTGTGTTTGTCTCACTTAAGAGGCTCATCCGTACCCATCCATTCTTACCCAACAGAAACCATGTACCCAACTGTTGCATTGTCCTCAAACCCTCTAGCACAATAGTCAAGGGAAGAGCTCAGTAAGTGCCTGATGGCATGCACAGAGGTTCAATCAACAGCCATCTCCAAGCTTAACAATATATGCATGGTGATACAAGAGTCAAGAGATCAGCAAAAATATATATGTACTTAAAGGACATCGAATAAATAGGATACAACATCCTTTCAATCCAAGGAAGTCTTGGGCATGTGACTGCCATAAATGCATGCTATCACTGAGACAGAAAATGAAAAAGAACTTTAGATTAAATGAGTGTGATTTATGCGGCTAACATGGGCAAATTGGTATGCCAATATGATGTAGGATTGTTAATGAAGAAATCAAATTTGTTTCAGGTCTTTAGGATAGGGTAGAAATACAGCTATTGATGCCAGTCACTTAATAATTATCCTAGATAACTGTAGCTGAGTAGAAGAAAAAATTAGTAAAGATCTTCACATTAATACCAAGTCAAATTATTTATCATACTAAAAACAAAATCCCTACCTCCAAAAAACCCTACCCCCAGTCTGTGGGGTCACAATTTTTAATCTTTATGAAATGAGGCAAGTCAGTTCCAGGGCTGGGGGGAATATCAGAATTTAAAGACTAAGCCAAAATAATTTCTGAAAGCGTAAACTATTTTCAAATTTCGTAACCAGTGAGAGGACTGAGTCCTCAGCAGTATGTTATTCTAGGTCAAGGCTTTTAACAGTTGGCTGGAGCCCACGGAGGATGTCATTCAAAACTACCATACACTGGGGCTCTGCCTCCCTGACCAGCATGCAAGGCAAGTGAAACCTTGGACACCTTCTGGGGCCTCAGTGACTACCTGCCACACCCATAGTGTGTCACCACAGGCTGGGCTGAACCCCAGACATCTTCAGGAAGCCCAGTGAGTCTAGGCTCTGCCTCCTTGACCAGCGTGCAAGGCAGGTGAAACCTCGATAACCCTCTGGGGCCTCGGTGGCTGCCTGCCACACCCATAGTGTGTCTGCCTGGGCTGGGCTGAGCCCTGGACATCTTTGGGAAGCCTAGTGAGTCCCAGCTTTGCATCCCTGACCAGCGTGCAAGGCAGGCAAAACCTCAGGCACCCTCCTGGGCCTAGGAGGCTCCCCACCACACCCATCGCGTGTCTTCCAGGGCTGGGCCAAACATGACACCTTTAGGAACCCAGTGAGCTACTCTGGGGCCTCCCCCACTAGAGTGTAAGGCACATGGATCTCTGGAAAATTTCTGGGGCCTTGGTGGTCACTGCCAGAACAACTCACATCCCCCTGGTACCTCAGCTGAAACCTGAACATAGTCAGTGGCCTTGGGGAGCTCATCCTCACCCCTCCCCTTCCAGTGTGGGAGGCAGGCTCAGTCCTGGGAGAAAACACTCCTGAAGTTCATGTGGAACTGGAAGAGGCCTAGAATAGCAAAAGCAATCTTGGCAAACAAAGGAAAGGAAGGAGGCATCACAATTCCTGATTTAAAATTATATTACAAAGCTACCGTGATAAAATCAGCATGGTACTGGCACAAAAACAGACCTGAAGATCAACGGAACAGATTAGAAGATACAGATACAACTACAACCACACTCAGTCACCTTATCTTCGACAAAGGGGCCAAACATATTCAATGGAAGGAAGATAGCCTCTTTAATAAATGGTGCTGGAAAAACCTGCTTTCCACATGCTGAAGACTAAAACTAGACCCATGTCTTTCACCATGCACTAAATTAAAGTCAAAATGGATCAAAGATCTGAATATTAAAACAGAAACACTACATTTATTGGAAGAGAATGTAGGTAAAAATCTTGAGGACATTGGGGGAGGCAGAGAGTTCATGAACAAAAACCAAACTGCGCAGGAAATACTTCAAAGGATCAATAACTGAGATCTCAACTGTTGAAAAGTTTTTGCACATCTAAACAAATCATCAATAAAGTAAAAAGAAAACCCACGAATTGGGAAAAAATTTTAACCAACTGCCCCTCAGACAAAGGATTTCTATCTAGGACATATAAAGAATTTTTAAAAAATCAGGCCTCCCAAATTCAAAGACTCAATCCAAAAATGGGCATCTGAGATGAATACACACTTCTCTAATGAAGAGATACTAATGGCGAATAAATACATGAAAAAATGTTCAGCATCATTAGTCATCCAGAAAATGCAAATTAAAACAATGCTGAGATTCCATCTCACCCCAGAAAGAATGGCTATCATCAAG
>NW_004955426.1:18432738-18529335 GCF_000276665.1 Chinchilla lanigera | reverse complement strand
TTCCCCTTCTGGGTATTTTCCCAGAAGAATTAAAGACATCATACCACAGCGATATACATGCACCCATGTTTATAGCAGCACAATTTGTTATAGCTAACTCTTGGAAACAACCCAAATGCCCATACACTGAGAAATGAATAAAAAAGTTGTATTTTTATACAGTGGAATATTACTCAGCTATTAAAAAAGATAAACTTGAGGCTTTTGTAGGTAAATGGATGCAACTAGAGACCATACTCATAAGTGAAATAAATCGGACCCACATATGTAAACATCACATTGTCTCCTTAGTGTAGGAACTTGAAAGACTAGGTAAAACTCAAAATGTACAATAGATGATAGTAAAGGGAAAGAAATTGCTCAAAGGAAGGAACAACTGGGATGAGGGAAAGAAGAAAAAAAAAGAAGTAAGGCAAAACATAAATATATACATGAATAGCTGCAATGACTGTATTGTTGTTGTTTGATGGTGTGTTGAAATGAACAATTAATGCTCACAATTTTTTATGTTCTGATCAACTTTGCATGCTGTATCTGGTGGTCTGAGCAACTGATTTGAAGGTAACGAAAGGCACTGGAATTACAATGGTGAACTCCTACGATCTTGTCTACTGAAACTCTGTATTATCTCTAATGTTTTACCGAAGAATTATTTTCTTATTCTCTTTAATGGTTTGAGCAATCTTTCATTCTTACATTTGATAATCTGAGCAATGTAGTTGAGGATAGCAATATGCAACGTAACAACCACTGTTGATTTGTATTAATTTGTCTTAAGACCTTGTATCACTTTGAATGTTCTTGCTTTGATTTGTTTATGTTCGTGATACAGGTATGCTGCTACTGTTCCATTTTTTTGTTTGCTTGTGTCTCATGTACTACTCTTTCTAAAATAAAAATTTTAAAAAAAACTACCATACACTTCTCAAGGGACCTTGAGGACAGATGTTCTGCTGTCCGAGGCTGGAACTATTTGGGGAGGGGAGGATATTACCACTTAACAAAGTTAAACTCATGAAACCCCTTTACAATCACTTTTCCTAACTTCCTAGAGCAACTCAGTGTGGTTTTCTCCATTTAATGGATTACAGTCTGTGACACACAGGTGGGATGCCCTGGGGTCATCAACTGTTTTAATTCCTATCAGTTAGTATTCACTGAACCACTACCTTGGACTCCTCAACCGCATCCACCCACATGCATATCAACATCAATGGCTGCGCCGATGAACCAGAACTCTGCCCTAAGACTTTAAAATCATGTAGCTTCTATCAGCATCCAACACCAGAGTCCTCTGTTAGTGGCCAGGGATGCTTCTCTTCTTCCAAACTGGAAGGCTGACTACTAGTTCCTAACAAATGATTGGAAATGCATAGTTAATTTGCTGCTGCTCTATGAGTTAAATGCAAATTTGCATGTAACAGAGTTCAAGCTCTGAAAGCACAATACTGCTCTAGCCGTTGAGGGATCTGACTAGACATAAATACACAGAGCTCTCTTTAGGAAGAGAAAATCCTGGCATTTAAAGGACACTCATGTTCTCTGCTTGACCAATATACCACCTCCAGATTCATTTATTGTAAACTTTTTATTTCAAGTTTCTTCCTTTAAATTCAATGTCTTGGTAAAGCTAATCTACTACACTCTCATATCTTTGTCTAAATGAGTTCCTCATTAAGTAAGGAGAAAAGGATGCTGAGACATGAGATGCACAGAGGCACTGGAAGGACTAAGAGAGGATCGGAGCTGTCATACTCCACACAGTGACAATAAAAGAAGAACAATATCTTAGCCTTTCAATTATAAAACATATTTTCATACTGCATTGCCATTTTAGTCATGCATACTTGAGTACGTCGTCACCATTACCAAAAATTTCTTTCTAACTCAAATTAATTACATCACTACACATAATGACAACAAAGTGTCCTTTTGAAGGACAAAATTAAGTTTATTGCTTAGAAAAATTCTTTTGCATAGGTGCCATGATTCTTTGCTGAGCGTTTTCACATTATACCAATGCAACAGCATTTTTTGTAATTAATCAATCCACACCTACCAATATGTGACAATAACAAACAAGCAGATGCTTATTTATAATCAAACAACACTTTAATCAGGGCATTCCTAAAATCTACAAGCACTCTAATTTAGCATAACTGAAGCTACTTAAAAGTTACAGGGCTAGACAATTTAAAGCAATTTCCCCCTTTATCTCAAAAAACTGAAAGTGATATGGGATTTTTTTTAAGATTGCAAAGTATTTTATATAAATATGTTTCAATAGCTAACCGATATTCCTTTAGCTAGAGAACCCCTTGCAGTGCCTCCATCTGCCTGATTACATTTTCCTGATAAAACTACTCTTATTAATATGTCTGCATGTGGACTCATGATTTTTCTATTGTTAAAAGCCAACTTGTAGTTTGCTATTATTCTCGCAAATACAATTTGTTAAGCCCTCCAGTGCCCGAGAGGGCCTTTTCATTTGGATAAATTACTCCCTGATTAGCTTTGGGGGTGAGAGCAAAGGAGGGAAGGAGGAAGCCCCCTCCTATTCTGATGAAGCTCTAGCAGAAAGCTTGTTTGTGTACCATATCACTAAAGTGGGCAGAAATAGCTTGAAATTGGTCATATTTTTTCTTTCATTAATTCAAGTGGGTAGCTAACTTCTTAAATTTCCAGTAAGAGTACACAGTTCTAATTAAGTTATGTTATAGGAGACAAAAGGGGGTGAAATGTCTAGCCAATATTTTATTGATGCTCTGATAGCTTTTCAGCTAATGACATCTCCCACATAGCGTCTGTGAAAAATGAGTGTCAAAATACAAATTGGTTTCAGTGGCTTTATGGCTGAGTTTTTCCCCATGACCTAGAATGCTTTTTTCAACATCTTGGACTTTCCAAAATGTAAGGTCTGGCTTCTTTAAACAATCACTTGTTAAGCCCTGTCTCTGTTCCAATACCTTGACTGATAAACTGCATGCTCACTGGCATCTCATTTTTGAGAGCCAGAAGAGGCCTAGGGTTGAGGGAATGCCCAGTATACTGCCCACCTCCCTGACAATACTGCTGTGCATCAGACAGTGCCAGAATATTTGTTTAATTAGTTAAATTTTCAGCTTTTAAATAAGGAGAAAAAACAAGCTATGGGTGGCCGGCTAACCTCAAAAGAGCAAATATTCCAGGTTATAAAATCACTCCTTCCTCAGAATACCTAGTTAGAAATAAAAACAGCATTTACCAAATTCTACCCCAAGTCAAGAACAGAGGTTGCATTAAGAAGTATGAAACTGGATTTGAAAGCCAAAGTGCTAAGATTGCAGCATTATTTCATTTTTTAAAAAGTAGGTACTACACATTCTCTTAACTAAAACAAAACCCCAAATAGCCATCCCTGAAATTAATTGGAGAAATCCTAATCTACTCACTAAAACTAGGCTCTAATTCCACGTTTGCAAAACTACATTTGTAGCTGCATCTTTTCAAATGCAAATTGGATGCAGAACATTGCAATTACTTAATTTGTGTATACAACAGTGGGGTCTGCATGTTCAGTTACACACCAGAGAATGGTGAACAGTTTGGAGTTGAAGAAAAGATGGTGCTTTGTATTTTATAGCTAGAATAGTGAAAATTTTCAAGAGAATTTGCTGATGTTGTAAACAGCAGACATTCTAGCATAAAAATTCTTCTAAAATTGTGTGCATGTGTTATGCTTATGACACTATGATTTTTCAGTAAATGACAAATTTCATTCCCAAATAATGACAAATTCAACCTCTTATTCTTTTGTTTGTATTAACAGAGTCCTTGGGATGGCAAGGCCTCTAGAGATAGTAGTCCAAATTTCTGGTTGTACAACAGAGAAAGCCCTAGAAAGCCAAAGGACAAACTGCAAATTTGGACACAGAACACTGCAGTTACTTAATCTGTGTACACAACAGTGGGATTTGCATGTTCAGGAACACACCAGAGAACGGTGACCATTTTGGAGTTGAAGAAAAGCTGGTATTTTTCTCAAGGACTTTTTTGACCCAAATCTGCTCTGATAGCCCACAGTCAGGAACTCTGTCTTCTCTCCCTGGGCACTGAAAAATTATGCTGTCTGTCACCCTGGAGATTAGGGAAGGGTGGATCCACTTCAGAGGAGATGGTCTCTGCTCCCCAAGGTACACTGGAAAGAAACTGGGCCCCTATTAAAGTCCTCTTAGAAAGTTTGTGCCCTCCACTATTTTTAATTTGTTTTCTAAAGTATGCTACAATTAAAAAGTAAACCTAACTGAACCTAGAAAGGCCTTAAAATTATTAGCACTGCATTGTGATAAGTTACAAATAACCTGTCAGGACACAAACATCTCCAATTATTTATATGTACATATCCATTTTAACCTTAAAATTGAGTCAGCCTCACTTCTTAGGGCTGGGGATATAGCTCAGTGGCATAAGCGCCTGCCTGGCAAGCAGAAGGTCCTGAGTTTGATTCCCGGTACCAAAAAAAAAAAAACAAAAATAAAAAAATATCAACTCTAAAACCCAAAATTTTGCTTACACAGGCAACAGGGTTCTTAGTTGATATTTTCAGACAGGTACAAAAGAATAGTTTTTAATGAAGCCAACATAAGAGCTACATTAGAAGAAACAACTCTGGACATAAAGTAAAATAAACTTTCATTTTTATATATCAATATGATGGACTTATAGAGAGTCCATAAGGACTATTTTTGTACGAACTATCATTAACACATGTTGGTTGTGTACACTTGCTTTCAAAGAGCTACATAAGGCAGGCATGTCTGTGAGGTTGAGAGAAAAAAGTACTGTACTAATGAATCAAGAAAAAATAACCATTAAAAGGACACAGCAACCAAATGCAAAGTTCTAAAGGAATTGGAGAACTTTGCATGAAAAGAAGTATGCTCCTCTCCTTTCTTTTGCTCTCCTCCTTGTTTTGACTATAATGAGATTATTCTCCTCTCCTTTTACCTCCCAAAAAAAAGATGACGCCCCCATCCTTGAATACCTACCTGCATGGTATTGAGATTCAACAATCCAGAAGAGACTTCTGGTAAATCACAGCTTTTTAAACACATAATCCTCCAAACTCCCCACTCCACTGAAATAATAAATGAATTTTTAAAGTTGTAAATTTACAAGTCTGAAGAGTACAGCAAGAAAACAGTAGATCTAGAGCAAGGATCTAGAAGTGGGAAAGAGGACTAATTCAATAGACCTGAGGATCCAAAACCGAAGAGTGCACAGGGAGGTGGCAGTGGGACTCCAGAAGAAGCAGGGCCACTCCAGGTCAGAGGCTCTACAACTTGAGGCACTAGCTCCTTCCAGAAGTGGGAATGCAACAGGGTGGAAAATAGCAAGATTAGTTGGAAGTCTGCATAAGGAATTCTTAAAAAGCCAGACCACTCCCCAACCTTGTTCAAAGAATCTGCCCCTCCCATCCAGGCAGAAGACAGGAATGTGATTGACTGAAGCTGCAGAAGCAGAGAAGATCTGAACAGTAGAGTGGCCAGCACTGATGGAGACTGGGTGAAAGAAGAAATTGAAAATGAGGTGTAAGAGGTAATCCTGAAGGGAAGGCTCCCCTTCCCTGGGCTTCCAGAGTGTGGCACAGCCGTATGACCTTTGACAAGGAAGGGTGCAGTGGAGAATTCTTTAGTGAACTGACTAGCCTAAAAGAAACAGCCTTCAAATAGTTTTGTATTTGGTATCATCATCTGAGAAAGGCTGACTTGCCACCTTAGTTTCCTACCATAAAGTACGACTTGACAAGTTCCACCCAAATGCATAGAGCTGCTAAATTCAGAAAGACTACCCTAGATGACCAAAATGTTAAGAAAATCTTCCAATATGAAAGACGGAGGGCTACATTTTAATAGGAATAGATGAACTTGAAAGAAATGAGTGATACTGGAAGTAGAAGAAAAGGAAAAAGATGAAGTGAAGCAGGAGAAGGATGAGGAAGAGAAGAAGGAAGAGGAGGAAAAGAAAGAAGAGGAAGAGGAGTGAGAGAACAATTTTATGTCAACCAATGTAAAATACCAGCAACTTTGTTGTACGTCCACAGATAGAAACATTCCACCTTAATTCCACTTAAATTATGACAGCCTATAAATTATAAAATAATATCTCAATTTTTGTTAAGTTAAAATGAGAAAACTTTTGTACCCAAGACACAAGGTAACAGTGCTCTTTTAAAAAAAATAAATAAATAGAAGTAGGCACTCAGAGAACAAGAAAAAACTCTGCGAAATAAAAAAAAGATAATATAAATTAAAATTAAATAGACAAGTTGGGAGATAGAGTTGAATTAATTTCACAGAAAGTTTAAAAAACAAAGACAAAATTGGAAATAAGAGAGAAAATAAGGGGATAGACTAAAGAAAGTAACATCTAATTGTAAAAGTTTCAGAAAGAGTGAACAAAGTATTCAGTGCAAAGGCTTAAAAAATACCCACATCAAGAAACATCACCATGAAATTTCAGATCACCTATCAGCCAGTTGCCTACCTGTTTGGTCTCCAGTTCGTTCCTGGCCATTACTTGCTCTACTCTTCCTATCCCCGGCTTTGCGCTGCTCTATATCAGAGGACGATGACTCCTCTAGGCCACCAGCTGACTTCTTGCTGGTGCAGCCAACAAAAGGCATAGGTGGGAGAATACAGCCAGAAGAGGAGAGCCTGGATATTTCTCCCCTCTATTTCTACTTTGGGTAGAGACTGTATTTACTCTATGATCCTAAGACTGTATTTACTCTATGATCCTAACCTCATGGGCATCACTAACTTTTGAGTGCTTGTAAAAGTCTCAGGGCTGGTCCTCCTGATTTAAGATTGTTGGTGATTTTTGCTGTTGCCTACCTTTTGACTTGCCTTACTCTTCCATTTGGCATCTCAGCTCTCCCTACACTTTAATGTTAGCTCCTCCTGTTAAGTTTCTTCTGTTGAATTACCTGGCATTGGTGCTATTTTCCTGAATAGATCATGACTGATGCAATGAATAAGACAGAAAAAATACCAGAAGCTTCTAAAGATAGAGAAAAGGAAAGTAACATTGAAATGTAAAGAATGAGAGTGATGCTAATAATAATGAAAAGCTACAATATCATCAAATTTTTAAGGGAAATCATCTTCAAAGTATAATTTTATACCCAGCTAAGTTGCCAGTTGAATATCAGAATAAAAGAAAAATTTTCTGATATACAAATTCTCAAAAGATTTTTCTACTCATGCCTTCTTTCTATTTTCAAACCAAGGTGAAATTCAAGAGAGGAGACCTGGTGTCTGAGAAAAAGGGTGTAAAGTACAGAAGAAAACTAAAGGACATTTCTAGGTTAATACTGAAAGAAGAAATTATTCTAAACCAAAGCAGAGAGACAAAGGGTTGAAATACTAATACTATCTAAAAACTTTGAGAAATTGAGAATGACATGCAATCAAATAAGAAATTGATACAGTTATTAGCACTAAAGAAAGCAAAAAGCATCGCAGGAAACACACATGAACCATAGAACACTGTGTGATTCTGATATAAATACTTACATGGCTAAAATAACAAAAGTCCTTAACATTGTTTTTTGCTTTTCCTCATATTTTATTTTGTGAATATCTCTTTAATGAGGAATTGTCCTAAAATATAGATATTATAGGAGGAAAAGAAACTATTGGCAGAGAAGAGTGCATAAAAGACAAATCATTTCCCATTTTAGGAAACAAAAAGAAAATATCAACATTTTCTTTATAAAAAGAGGTAATGTAAATAATAAGCTATTTTATAAATATGGAGGGGAATTGCAGAAAAAGGTAAACACATATTAATGATTATTGTCTGTAAGGACCAAAAGTCAGAAGTAGAGAAGAACAGAACAGGGGAGGATTTACATCTGTCTATAACTCTTAGGCACTATGAATTTGACTTTTAATTCAGTGTGGAACTTTTTCTTCCACTTATTGTACTGAACCCTTTGCATCTGGAAAATCAAATATTGTTTTTATTTAAACAACAACAACAACAGGGAAAGAAGTTGAGCTTCACCCAAAGGCAGAGCCAACTGTTAAAGGACCCGTCAGTGAATGGGTTTCACACGTGCCAAACACAATAGGGAGGATGGATCAAGGCCAGGAGTGAAATTTATAGGAAGCAGAAGCCAGAGAGGCTGCCAGAGGAGAAACAGGGTATCCAACATTGGCTCTAACTTGAGAAATAGTTTCAGGGACAAATTTAAGTCTGCCTTTTAAACACATAATGTGAGAAGGCTGGGAATTGGAAAGACTGGACTGACTCCCTACTCCAAAATGAATGAATGAATCTTTCATCTCAGAAACAAAATTAATAGTTTGTGGATGTAAGATTATGTAGTAGTTGAGCACACAGGTGTTTCTTCATCTTCTTCCAGGGGAGTGACTGTTCTACACAAACCTCCATCCACAATGTAGTTAGTGTCCCTCCCTCGTAATCAAACAGAGCTCAGAACAAAAAACTGTACAAATGCTATGCTGATCTGCCATCATCTAGTTCACTGGTTCTCAGCTTTCTGTCTCACTGATCTCATAAAGGATAAGATGAGAAATATTGACACCTCCCCACATGAGTACATGTGTATATACAAAACTGTGCATAATTATAAAAAGTTAATGTAACCTACGTCAAGAAATACTGATCTAGGGGCCGGGGATATAGCTCAGCGGCACAGAGCCTTGCTCAGCAAGCACAAGGTCCTGAGTTTGATTCCCAGTCCAAAAAAAAAAAAAAAGAAAGAAAGAAAGAAAGAAAGAAAGAAAGAAAGAAAGAAAGAAAGAAATACTGATCCATTTAAAGAGCTTATACAAATTTGTATGAATTTGAAAGGAGCCTCCTATTACAGAAGAAGTCAGTGAACCCATTTCCCAGGATTTCATTTCCCTAGGAACGTGTATGTTTTCCCACATACCCCACAACTGGCTGCTGCAAGCTAAACTGCCCAGGCTTCTGTGAGTGTTACCAGTGTGTCAAAGTGGTTTATACTTGTGATCCTGGAGCTCATTGGCTTTGGGTACCTATTATACGTCTGTTTAAGAATTTTGAGGGGCTGATGATCCCACCCTCAGCGGGATCACTCATTGTCTAGGGTCAGGTTCACAGCCATGACCCTGCAGCACTCAATAGACAGCATCTGTTGGCAAGTAAGTGATGGCTTATACCTCAGCGGGAACAACAGGGACCACTGGTCACTGCAGATGAAGAGGACACAGAGTCTTGGTCGGACTTTGTCAAGCGTGTGAGAGTAAAGAGAAACTGATACGTTAAAGTGTATTTGGGCAGGTGGGTGTGAGGAAAGGAAGGAAATACTTTAGCCTGTGGTACTTGCCAGGCTCACTCATAGTGCCTGAGACACTTAATCTTCGGGTCATGGGTTTGCCTCCTTATTGGGCACACTGTTGTTCAAAGGGTCAGACTGATGTAGTGGAAAAAGAAAGTCAGTGGCCCAGGAGCTAGGCAATGCAACTAATCTTGGCTTGGCTACTATGCCGTGTATTCTAAAACCAAATACCAGTGCTCTGGAATTGGAGCCACTTGTGTGGCAAAAGCCAAGTACCTCTACTAAGATGCCCTTGAGTGGCAGCCACTACATACGTAGGCAACCCAATAAAAACACCAGAGAAGACCAGGAGGGCCCTTAGCAAAATGGATCACACCCAGAGGGCCTCTCCCGTGGAGTTTTATTTCTCACTTTAGGTTTCTGAGGACCCCCAGATAGTCTTTAGAACCCTGATACTAACCCCTCAACATATCTCCCACAGTGTAAGTGAAACTGAACACCTGGTTTTGTGTACCTAAGGTTGCAGCCAACATTGTTGTACTAACTACAGCACACTGGTCACATTTGAGAAGGCATTTTACCTCCTTGAGCCTCCATTTCCACCAGCGCATGAGAAGGGGGTTCAACTTCATGTCCTTCTGATTCACTAGTAAGAAAACTAACACAATATAGGTCAGCTGTCCCTAATTAGGACTATTTAGGACCAGAAATATTTGATATTTGAAGGGGTTTGGGGGTTTGTTTGTTGTTTATGTTTTTGTTTTGGATTTTAATATATACATAATGATACCCTAGGAATGGGACCCAAATCTAAACACAAAATTCACTCATGTTTCATATATATCTTACACACATAGCCTAAAGTAATTTCATATATTTTAATGTACCTGCATTTTGGACTACAACCCTCTACATGAAGTCAGGTATGAAATTTTCCACTTGTGGTATTATGTCAGTGCTCAAAATACTTAGGACTTTGGAGAATTTCACCTTTCAGATCTTCCAGTTAAGGACGCTCAATTTGTAATAATAGTTACTTCTACTGGCTGCCTCCTATGTGCTAAGCATACAGTAAGGCAACACAAGAGTATGCACAAATGGGTATGGATCCTATTCTCACAGTTTGGGAACAACCGAAGTTACATACAAAATCCCACACATAGATGTGTGATTATATCTGAGACATGCATTCCAAGAGAAAAGAGCAGAGTGAAGTGTGATAGCCTGGCTGTCAAGAAAAATTCTCAAGAGGCAGTAGTATCTGATGAAGACCTGAAGGATCACAAGGAATAATATGGGTAGGTGCACCATACTTATTCACCTGGAGTGCAAAGAATGAAAGTAAAAGAAATAACAACTACTTCCGAATGAATACTAAGTACCTGGCTTGGGTTAAATACTACTTATATTCAGTTCTTGAGTTCTTTCAGCAACTTGATCAGTTAAAAATTTACTATCATCATTTTACAGTCAGTAAACTAAGGCAGAGTTTCAGAAATATGTCCAAGATTAGGGTTACTCAGTAAGGGGCAGAACCAGGTCTATGAAGCTGCAAGCCTGCATGTTTAACCCTAGATGATACTGCTCCAATGGCGGCCACTGGGCCCTACTGAAGCAGAATGTATCAGAATGAGATGGGCTTCACTCAGTTCACAAGGAAGAGAACAAATGTTTTAAAACATTATATTACCTGAAGGGATATGTATGGTGGAGACACTGTCGTATGGTACCTGTTCTAAATCCACCACCTTAGACTTCTTGGCCACACCACCACATGACAAGGTACGTGTTCTAACAACTGCACAACAACAGCACATCCAACACTTACAGCCCTAATGATAGCCTAATCCTGAGCAATTCTGTTTTCTATCGTACCACACACTTGCACCGTCCAACCATAGTTTAGTAATGCAGGAGTGCAAATTCAATCCAAAACAGAGAATTTACAGGCCACCAAGTGGCCTTTGAGCTAACCAAACTTGAAAAGCTCCACTTAAGCAAACAGGTATATGTTTAATAATAATAAAATTCTCAAAAATATGAACTGTGAAAGAAGCTCAAAGTTTTGCAGGAGAGAGATGGGAGTTATTCTAAAAATGCAGAGGTGGTTAAAATTAGAAAAATCTTGGTGCTGGGGATTTAGCTCAGTGGCAAAAGCGCCTGCCTGGCAAGCGCAAGGTTATGAGTTCGGTTCCCAGTACCGGAGAAAAACCAAAAAAAAAAAAAAAAAGAAAAAGAAAAATCTAGTAATGCAATTAACCATGTTTTAACCTTATTACAGAACAAAGAATTAGATTCTTACAACAGATGTTTTTTAAAAGGCACTTGATAAAATTCAAACACCCAAATCTACACAGGTGATAAAACTACATAGAACTTCAGAGACAGAGAGAGAGAAATCTGGATGTGAGTGCAATTAGTGCATCGCATCATGATCAATATCCTGACTGAATCTTACACATAATTTTTCAGAATGTTACCACTGCCAAAATCAGGCAATATACACAGGGAGATCTCTGTACAGTATCTTAAAACTGCATGTAAGTCTTCAATGATTCCAATTAAGCAGTCAATTTTAACAGAGTGAGAAGGCCAGGGATGGAGAGAAAAGGAGATGAATTTCACAGAAGCAAAATTGCATCAATCCATCAAAATTCAGTAACCAAATTATAGAATATTAATTCTATTAAAAAAAACATTGCCACTCCATCCTTCCAATACTTTAGCCCATAAACATTTTTAAATTTAAAATTTTTGCAATTTTTAAATTTAACCTTCCCAGAGATGCCAGCAACGTACTAATATGAATGTGATACTAATATATATAAAATAGAATAAAAGCTACTGTACAATTTACGATGCTTAAAGCAAAAGCCTATGTCCAAGGCTTTTTGTTACTCTACATTATAGAATCCTTAGTACTTGTACTATCTTTGTTTCACTTATCCTAATAAAAATTGTGATTCTGAAAAAAAATTCAACAACCAAAAATAAAAGAGAATTTCTACAATCTACTAAACTCTCTCAAAAACCCCCCAGGTAACATCATGCTTAAGCAGTAGTACAAACAATATGAAATCTGTTACATGTTCATTTTAAAGTTAAGATAAACACTATCACTGCTTAAATTCAGTACCATATTGGGATCCTTGCCAGTGCCATTAAGTTTTTTAATTTAATTTTTTATGCTTAATTTTAATTGAATACTTTTCACAATTATATTTAATTGCATACATATTTAATTAAGCAGTTAAAAGTAAAAGAATTAGAAAGAAACAAAACAGTCACTATGTATATGTAATATGACTGTTTAGAAAATGCAGTGTATATTTTAGAACTGATAAGAGTCCACCAAAGTTACTGCTCATGAGTGAGAAAGAGGGAAGAAATGGAAGGGCTCATGATGGGCACTGCAAACTGAAATCCAAAGCAAGCACACAGAACAACTCATGAATATTAAAAAGACCAGAAAAAGAACTGAGCCCCAAATAAAGCCCATAGACTTTTGTGAAGCATCTCCCACTAAACTAAATCAAGGTCTAGCATCCATGTGGGCCTCGATTCCTGACTCTTTAACTCCCATTTCTCTCTCCCAGAACTCACCATGACTACCTGTCCAAACTAACCTGATGAGATCTGCGAGTGGTACTCAAAAGAGCTCAACTAACCACTTATAAATTCAAAAAATAGACACATCTCTCAAAACTGGAATAAGTTGAGCCCAAACTTCTATTTCAAGGGATGGATGGATGGATGGATGGATGGATGGATGGATGGATGGATGGATGGATTGGTTGATAAAGTTCAGTTTTAATAGTCCTACCAACAGGAAGAAGCAGTGCTATGATCCACAGCTGCAAATAATCTCTGAACTGTAGTGTTTGGTTGGAATGTATTAGGGGTCTTGATAGTAGGTATGCCTACACAGAGAGGTTTTTTTGTTTAGATCAACACTAAAATAAGATTTAATATTGTGAACACGGAGTAACTGCAGACTGAGAAGAATGACCTGGCAGTGTGTTGGGATGCCAGCTTTTGCCCAATGAATCTCATTATGTTGGACAATGCATGCTGAAATAACTGAACTTCAACAACCTCAAGGAGAAAACCAGACAAAATGACAGCATTACAGAGTTTTTTTAATCATAAATTTAGTGTGAACCTAACAGAGTAAGGTAATATACAGAGCCATATGTAAAACTGATATTTTCAACATTGGCACAGTCCATCTTTGGTAGCATTAGTGAAGGAAGCTCTCTGCTTTCTGTGCTTTTCATGCTCCTGTGGCAAAGGGTGTAGATGGTGGCGACATTATCACAGGTTTCCTTAAATCTGGGCTTCACTAAAGAAATCCTTCTTTCGTAATTCAAAACGCACTGTCCAATACACTAGCAACAAATCACATGTAATTACTTAGTATTTGGACAGGGGCTTAATTTGCTGTGAATGTCAAATACAACAATACAGTCTGAATTTCAGAGACTTTATAAAATAAAAGGAATAGCAAGTCTAATAATTTTTATATTGATTAAATGTTAAAATGATATTCACTTTAAATATAGTATTAAAATCAATTTCACCTGTTTTTTTTTCCCTTTTTTAACATGTGTACTATAAAATTTTAAATTATACATGTGGTTCACGTTTGTGGCTCACTTACTGGACAACACTACTTAGAAAGACAAAAGGTATTTTAAATGGAGCATGTATACTATATATATGAAGCATTTAAAATATTAATGATTATGTTTATAAGACCCTTTGTATGTTTTTGATAGAAAATTCCTGCAAAGATAAGTATAATCTTATAATAGCTGTACAACAGAGGGTCATTTATCAAGTTCTAACTTTTTGACAGGAATAATACAAAATACCATCAAATAAATGATCCATAATCTTCCCAAAAGATAGGAGTCATTTAAATCAGGCAGACTGAGTAAGGTGTGCAAAAATCACACAGATAAAAGGTGCTATATACAGGCTCTGAATGTAGGTCTCTGTGAGGCTGACCCAGCACACTTCAAAGACTTTAAGAGTGGTCCTGTTTGGAAACGACCATCTCTTGTAAGGTTGGGTCACTCAGACTTGGGCAGGGGCAATTCACGCCATTTCCCTATCATTAATACGTTTGTTTGTTTGTTTTTGGAGGACAGTATAGAGTGAACAGCTTTCAAACCCAGCACACCTCCTCAGTAAGCCCAAGTGGGTCCCTGCCTTGAGAGAAAGAATTTGCCATCATAGGGTGCCAGAGGCAGCCCAAACAAAGGCAGCCAGGAAAGCACAGTCATCTGCCTTCAGTGCCGTCTTTTAGATGAGTTCCCCTGTTTAATCCTTGGCCCAAGAGAAGCTTCTGACTCCAGCCCACTCAGAAAATCATTCTGGCAACAGCACTACAGGAGTGGAAAGTCCTGAGCCACTGACATAGGAAGCTGCCTACAGCGGAAGGGGGAACAAGACAGACAAGCATGCTGGCCATGAAGCGAGGACAAGTTGCCAAGAGAAAGAGCCTTCTAAAACTCAAAATATCTTCTGCCACCGAGCTTTGGAGAAATGAGGCATGCAAATCTTGGACACTGCTGCAACCACCCCCTCCCCCAG
Organism: Chinchilla lanigera; assembly: GCF_000276665.1. Classification (NCBI taxonomy): domain Eukaryota; kingdom Metazoa; phylum Chordata; class Mammalia; order Rodentia; family Chinchillidae; genus Chinchilla; species Chinchilla lanigera. Next base: position 18,514,424 of record NW_004955426.1, on the reverse strand, counting down.
CCCCCTCCTAAATGGACGTCTACAGACACGGATAGAATGTCTACGGACATTCTGCTCAGCGTTACAGTCCCCAGAAAAGGTGATTTTCAGCCCCGCAGGAGTTTAAAAAGCCTAAGTGAAGGGCAGGAATGATGGAGGTGCGATGAGGGAGGGAGGAAGGGAGGCAGGGAAGCTAGCCAGAAAATAACACACAGAAGGCAACAGTGACATTCAGCCCTGAACCCAGAATTTTTGAATGGCTCAGAATGGGACACTTTGTCACCTCTGATTTCATTAGAAGACTGTTTTCAGGATGCTGAAGGGCCAGGTTCATAATCAAGCACTTACGTAATCCTCCTCATTGAGCCCTTGTTTCTCAACAGAACTTTTCACCTCCATGGAAAACTTCTCAAACTCAGGTTTCACGGTCCTCAGTAGAGTGACTGTTTGGAGGGATGAGTACGCTTGCTTAGCTTCAAAGTCATGTTTGTCTCCTCTCTTCCACGAGCCATCTCCTACGGGAGAAATAAAAATATTTATAATTCCAAGCCAGTCACCATAAAGAGGCCATTCTCTCTTTTCGGCTGTGATGTGTCCCTACATGTTACTTCTGGCAGCCCGGGCAAGAGGTATTGTCATACTTTTGCACTTGGATATTATGCGACAATGTCAAGATCATTAAAGGAGATGATTCTTTGGACACACATACCTTTGAGATGAGAGAGAAAAAGAAAAGCCCTGTGGATGTCACTGCCTTGTGATCACCATGTAACTGCAATTTTCAGCCCTCCTCCAGAACTGCAGGACTGCAGGGTTAAGAAGTAAGTCTTTGTTCCTTTCCATTCACACTTATTTTTTTAACATATATGTCCACTGTGGAGGTGAACCAATTTGCTATTAGGCAGAGGTGGGACAGCAGCTTACAGCAATGTCAACAATAGACAGGCACAAGTGCTATAAAGTTGACACGGTTTTTAAAAAAAGTTTGAATAGTTAATATTTTTTGTATCTCTCTCCAGGGTGAAAAGTAGCTTAGGTAAACTTGAGGATTTGTGTCTCTCTGATCCTGGCAACATCATCAGAATTTTTTTTTTTGGATAATTTTCATCAGTGTATTAATGGTAGCAAGTATATTGGGCATGTAGATAGTAATGATAAAAGCTCTATTTTTGAGCACTTTATGTATAAACTCATTTAACTCTCATGAGACCCTGTAGGAGGGGTACTACTGTCCTTTCTACTTTACAGATGAGGAAACTGAGGTGCTGGAACATTGGCCTGCTGTTTCATAGCTCTCTCTTTCACAAGAGTAATGAGTTTTCACATGGAGAAAAATAATTAGTCTGGCATTTATTTCATTTTTTGAGGAAAGTGTGGCCTGCAGGGCCCTCAAAGGCAAAGTGGGTCTTTCTTAACAACAATAAATTGCGGTTTTTCCTATGAATTTCATCACGAGTTCTAGAGGTATCTGAAAATGCAGCAAGGAATGCAACTTGCTGCCCACACACAAAGCACCTGTGTACCTTATGCTTCCCATCCATGGCAGATGCCTGCAGCCCAACAGTTCTGCAGCAAGCATGTCCCTGGAACATGTGGCCAGGTCTGTGGCTCTTGCTCTGCTCTTCCAGAATTTCAAAAGAGACCTAATGCCTCTGGAATTTCTACCACAGCCTGAATCACACAAAGATGTCTACGCGACATGCATGTTATATGCAAGGTTGCAGGACAGCCATGGTGAGCATCATATGTGTCTTAAGCAGTCCCCACCAAATTCAAGAGAGAAATTTAGAGCCACACATGAATAACTGAAGCTATTACAGGGTGGGACCAACAGCTTTCTATGGAGGGGAGACAGACAGAATGCAGAGTATGGAGGAAGAGGCAGTCAGCTCCAGCTAGGCAGAAGGTTTCATGTGAGAAGAAGGCATTTGCCTGGGCCTAAACGTATGAATAGGATTTTGGAAGCAGGAGAGGAGGGTGGAAACACATGCCTGGCAGAGCCCACAGCATAGGCAAAGGTGCAAATGTGTATGACATTCAGCAGACAGCCGGGAGCCTCAGTCTAGAGCATGAGAAAAGTAGAGCCAAAGAATATGTTTGTGGAGACATCTGTATAATCATAATCCTAATAATAGCAACCATTTATTAATTGCCTACTACATGCCAGGGAGCTGCTAAAAGATAAATAAGGCAGAGCTGAGGACAGAATTCATTAAGGACTAGACCCATACTCGCCGAACACAAGATTCAATTTCCAGCCACCATACCAACCCTGACAAAGCCCCCCTCCTTTCCTGTGAATCTTCCAAAACCCCACTGAGGCCCCAGTCTGAGCAGAGCCATGCTTATGCTGAGGGAGCTGGGCAAACCCAGCAGGACGCTCAACCCCAAGGTAGCATTTGCCAAGCAGCCGAATCCAGCCAGCCAGAAAGACCCCAAATTCTAAGGCTGCCCAGAACATTTCATCCCATGAAGGACTCCATTTCCTGTAGAGCTTCAAGAACAGTTACAGGCTCATTTTTCACTGATGCAGGGTCTCAATACTCAACAGAAGTGGTATTTCCTCAGCTAAGACAGTCAGAATTTCTCAGCTCTGGGAAAGAATTCTCTCTGGGGGCATAAGAAAGGAAATACTTATCCCCATAGGGCTTTATGCTGTGTAATTATAAAATACACATTGAACCGGAAACAACAATTATGTGTTACCAAAAGGAGGAGAACATATTTTTCTAAAAAGATAGAAAATCTTGCCAGGTGTGGTGGTACATGCTTGTAATCCCATTACTAGGGAGGCTGAAGAGGATTACTGTGAGTTCCAGGCTAGGTAGCCTGGGCTACATAGTGAGGTTAAGACCAGTCTGAATTACAGAGTAAGATCCTGTCTCAAAAAAAAAAAAAAAAAGTGAAATCTAGTCCAATAAATCCGTCCACAACAATCTACCAGGTAACTATTTTTAGAGTTTGGTTTTCCAGTGAGTGGAAACAGTAGTGCATAATAAATTTAAGCCAAACTAAATAGGTATCTGTTCACAAGCATGACTTCCAGCCCTCACAGTCACTTCTTACTGTGATGTGGCAGGAATGTCTCCCATATCGGTGCTGCTGAACCCTGGGAAAGCAAAGTCGGCTTGGCATAACACCCTGTCGGGGAGACAAATTTAATTCAGTAGACAACTGGGTGCCTCTAGAGATTTATGAGCAGGATGGAAGAGTGACATGATGAGAATCATGGCTTGGGAAATAGCAGTGGATTAGAGTGCAGAGACACTGACTGCTCACAGCCACAGTAATTCAGACATCAGGTTACAAGAGGCCACAGGTAGGAAGTCACACACCACCAAAAAAAAGAAAAAAGAAAGAAAATAAAAGATTATCTGGGTGGTTAGACTTAGCAAGTCTTCTCTTTTTTTTTGCGTTTTTCTGAATGCAATGAATTTTCAGTCATAAATATTTACTACTTTTATAATCAAGAAAAGAGCTAGAGGCTTTGAGAATGAAAGCAGAAGACTGCAGGAGGAATCCCAAGACTGCAGCAGTTAGAGAAGGAGTCACAAGGCGGAGGGGCGGAGCACGTCACAAACGGCTCCAAGGAGGACAAGAAAATGGCAGTCACTTCCAGAGTCAGGTGGAGGAGGAACAGACTAGGCGGACAGGGAAATAGTGGCTTCAGTTAGGGTCACAGTAAATCCAAGGTGACTGCAGGATGCTTAAGTGACACCACCTGGCTGGGGTTGGAGATAGCGGCCTGAATCCAGAAAGAGGAGCGAGGGCTACAGAGAGTGCTGGGTGTCATTTCCACACAGCTCGGTATTAGAGCCCAGGGGCTGCTTGCCCTGGGTAAGAAGGAGACTGCGGGACGAGAGAGAAGCACTGAGCACAGGCGTTTGGGGAAGGCTATTTTTAGTGGGCAGAGGAGACAGAGAGGAGTGAACAGAGAACCCAAAGAATGCCGTGTCATCAAAGCTAGGAGCATAGGGTTTCCAGACAGAGCTGGAAATGCTCGAGAGCCACACTGCTAGCGTAGTAATGACCGGCCATATGCAAATTTAAATTAATTGAAATTAAAAGTTCAGTTCCTCGGTCACACTTGCCACATTTCAAGTGCTCAAGAGCTGGATGTGGCCAGTGGCTACCATACGGGGCAACACAGAACAGAATATAGCCATGATCACAGAAAACTCAAAGAGATGAACATACCTGAAGTCACACAGTGCTTCGAAGGGATGAGGACAGGGTCCCAGGGGAGGCTCGTAGACTTGGCAATGAGAAAGCCAGTGATGACCCTGAGAAAAGCACTCAGGAATATAACACTGATACCCACCACTTCTCTGAAGGTACTTTCTCCCAACCAAGAGATTAAGAGGAAAAACAAGTTTGCTAGAGAGAAAATAAGATAAAGAAGGTAATTCCTTGCAGTTGTTCCAGGATAAGGGCAAGCAAATATCCCTTGCTTTGTTTTGTTTTATTTATTTTGTTTTTAAATATCACGGACAGCCAAGCTTGCACTGAGAATTGGGAGGGGAGAAAATATTTGTGAAAGGGAAAGTAACCTGCTCAGCAGCAAAGCCTTGTGTTCAGCAATACTATGGCCAAGGATGTGGTGCCAGTGAGCGGTAGCCATGGCGCCATAACTGTGCCATCCTGTAGCACCCAAAACTTACCAAGCACCTACCATTCAGTAAGCCTTCAATATATGTGGCTTGCATGAGTAAGTGTGACATCCGTGAATTTGCCCAAGAATTAATACCTGGCATTTACCTGGGCTGGCTACATGACCTTGTGGCTCTTTAAAGCTACTTTTTGTTACATGCCTCATCCCACCCACCCCAAATGACCTTGGTGTTATATGACCATGGGGTAGGCTGGCCAGTTATACCATCAGTAATAATGGCACCACCTACTGAGTGATGCACAGCTCTGCGTAGCTGCTTTGCCTGTACCATTTCATTCTTTAATTCTCATAACAACTTTATGAAAAGGCTTGCAGTGTGGTCCCTATCTTACAGATGAGGAAACTGACGTTCAAGTGATTAATATCCATGAAGTCAGTTACCTAATAAACATTACAAGCAGGATGAAAAATGCAACCAAGATTCTAAACACTGTTGCCCTCTTTAATCTATACTCATCTCATCAGTTTGGGTCATTCTAAGATTTAAAACTGCATAGGCAGTGGATGATGAATATATTTTTTTAAAGTTGCAGAGGAAAAATATCAAAAGAGGAAGAATTAAAGTACTGTTCAGCATTTGTTACAACTGAGAGATTATATGAGAATTCTTTTTCTTTTGGTTCTAAATAGACACTAATGGGCATATATCACTTTTATAGCCTAACATTATAAATCCGAGTGTCCCTAATGTTTTGGTTATGTTTCCATTTATAGCCAGTCAAATAGTCTAATTTCTCTGCCTCACCAATCACTATATTCTAGTATCACCTTAATTAGTGGCTTCTGAGTTTTCTGGAAGGCAAGAAGGTTCTACAATTGCCGTGACCCAAGCAGCCAGTGGGGTGCTGAGAGGGGGTAAGGGAAGATTAAGAAAAAGCTAGACACATACTAAAAGGAAAGCTGAGACCAGTGGGATCTGACCTCTCTGATGGAGAGGCAGTGACGACCCAGCATGGTCTGCATCTTTATTTATACACAGTGAAAAAGAGGAGAAGCATACGATGGAGTCAGAAGTGTAGGTCTCAGTGTTTTGCTGAGAACACTGAAAGCAAAACATTCTCAAGGCTATCTGTGCTGTAGTTAACAAGGAGGAACACCAAGGCCAGATACCTGCTGGACTGACCTTGCTCTAGTCCTAAGTTCACTTGCCTCCAGCTCAGCTGCAGCTGTGCCACTCCCCACAACAGTAATTCTAGCAGTTTCACACAGGATTGCCCAAATAACTTTCCCCAACCTGCATTCTGAGAAGATAATACCAGTAGATGAAAATGCCAACAGATACTTTTTTTTTTAACCAGGAATCAAACTCAGGACCTTACACTTGCCAAGAAGATGCTGCACCACTGAGAACAGATACTATTTAAAACCCAACAGGAAAATGTATACTCTTCTTTCTAGATTTTTTTTAAACCTGTCTTTACAATCTTATTTTGAATCATTTGAATTCCTTAATAATATATTACTTACTAAGCTGTGGCTGTATAATTTGGGCAAATCTGAGAATTTTTTTGAGTGCTCACCAAGACTAAACAATCTAGTAATTAACAAAAAGTGGAACGCTACCAACATATCTTCTCAAAATCCAACTTCAAGCAAGTATTGATTAAAATATGAGAGTAGGTATAGGGTTCATTGTGAGGTGGCACAAGGAGAGGTGAGTTAAAAGTTTTCATAAACATATATGTAAATATTAGAACACAAAGTCCCAAAGAAGTCCCTTTATTAGTGATGTTCATCAGAATTTTGGTCTAGGTGACTCTTCCCACCACATGATTCTATTGCTTCTGCTCTGAGGAGGAAGGTTCTTTGGGGTCTGTGAAAGACATGGATACCTGCCACCCTACATCCTTTCTCCCTTGTTTTTACTAACAGATTCCCAAATTGACTTAGAGTATTAGTGAGTCGAGCCAAAAATATAATTCTATTTAATTCTGAATTCCCTTGCAACCAGGAAACTAATCCTACCTAATCAGATATTAATGAATGGGACTTTCCAAAGAGCCCTTCAAAGGAAACCAAGTCAACTGAAAGGATATCTTTTCACCTATTGTCTCATTCCAGTTTGGGCTAGAATTAAGACATGATTCCTGGAGCCCTGGCTGCCATCTTAGATCTTGAGAATGGATGCCAGGCAGTAAGATTGAGGGAACAAAAAACAGAAGCCTGTGCCTCTGGTGCCCTTATAGAACCTCCATCTTTGCCCCAGACTTCCCATTCATGAAATTCTTCCGGGTTAGAGAACAGACCTCCACATTTATTTCAATCACTATAGTAGGGTAAATTCCATATGCATGCAAGTAAAATTGCTAATCCACCCAGGTCCATAGGATGTATTAACTAAAAGTTGGTTGATTTGGTAACAGAATGTATGACCCTAAATCTATCTGTAAAACTACCACCAAAGAAAAACTGCAAACTTATGATTTTTAAAGTACCATATATAACAGTCAAAGTAAACTAAGACTAACAATGAATGTGGCTAATATTTATTAGCCAGTTACTATGTTCCAAGAAGTTTGCTAGGTGTTTTATATACATCCCCTTATTTATTACTCAGCCTGATACCATAAGATAAGTACTATTAATATCATTAGAAGAAACAAAAGCTTACAAATGGCAAAGTTAAGTCACTTTAACAAGGTTAAGGGTTAAGCTATTAATCTTTAGCTCATAGAGTTAAGTGTTAGTACATGGCTCTTAGGCAGGCTGACACCAGAGCTCAGAATCTAAGCAAATACAGTGTGAAGGAAAACTTAAGAAGAATTCAATCAGAAACTAACTACTCTGCAAATTAAACTTAAGAAGAATTCAGTCAGAAACTAACTACTCTGCAAACATAACCATATAATTCTGTGCAATTAAACTTTCAAGAGGCAGAAAAACTGAACTCGAGGGAAAGTAAGTTTGAAGAAATTGTCCAAAATCACCCACAATAAGTCATATAAATATTCCTTTTGTACAGTTGCATTATATACTAGGAAGGATGCATCATTTTTGTAGAATTGTGTTAGAAAATGAAACTCATCCTATAACAGGATAAATCAGATAAATCCAAGCAGAATGTCATGCTACTCAATGAGTGCATCAAAAGTGTCAACTATCACAAACTGGAGGAGACACAGCAGCTGAGCCAGTGTGGGATGCTGTGACTGATTCTGGAACAAACAAGAACATTAGAGGATAGGTGATAAATTTGAAATAAGGCCTGTAGGTTGGTTATTAGTAGTAGTATAGCAATGTTAACTTCCTTGTTTTGATAATTTTATCATGGTTATGGTTATTCAACTTGTTAACACTGAGGAATCTTGGTAAAACATGCACATAAACTCTATATCACTTTTGCAAGTATTCTATAATTCTTTCAAAATAAAAAGATTTTTTAAAAGTTGCCCCACAATTATCTCTAAAAGAAGTGAATTCCAAATACAGAATTCATTTCCATAATTCAAGGTATATTCCCATGTTATATCAATTGTTCAAAAGCATGGAAATTGTTCAAAAGCAATTGTTCAAAAACAATGGAAATTGTCCCAATTAATTCTATACAGATAGTGTAAACTTGACATTCAAATTAGGCAATATCACCTCAAGGTAAAAAAACTACTGTCCAATCTCACTCATGAATATAGATTCAAATCTTAAATCAAATACTAAAACCTTAAATTCAGCACTTTATCTGAACAATCATCATGATAAAGTACACTTAATTACAAGAGTATTATGATAGCTTAAGTTTAAGAAATTTATAAAAACAGTCAAATACATTTGATAAAATAAGCACTCATTCCAGATTTTTTAAAATCACACTTGAAATACTAGGAATAAAAGTATACTTTAGTATATACTTCAAGACAGGAAATCAGATATTAAAGTAAAGATATTATTACCCATTTTATTACCAAATAAATATTAATTTGAGGTTCTTGACAATGTAACATGAAAAGAATAAGAAATAAGATGTCTAATTATCCAAGAAAAAAGAAAAAATTGTCATTGCTATGTGAAAATTATACAAAAACTATTAGAACAGAGGTGGCAGTAAGTGAAACTGTTACAAAACAAAAAACTCAGAACATTTCTATACAGTTAGAAAATGTAACAGGGAAAGATCATGATCATAAGAACAACCAAAACCATGAAATGCCTCTGTAAGAATAAACTCTATATAAATGGTACAGAATGTAAATGTTTCAAAATAACTAAGGTAAATTTTAAATATATCACAATTTTTAAAAATCAAGTAAATGAGGTGATGGATATGTCAATTCACTTAATTCAGTCACCCCACATTGTAAATGTGTATCAAACCATTCTGCTCTAACTGGTAAGTATACAATAGTTATGATGTGTAAATTACAAATAATATTGATGTAAAAGCTGGTGGTTGCATAGTATTATGAATATGCTACCAGGTATAAAATTCCTCATTTTAAAGTAGTTTATCTTATATTAATATTCTAACATTTAGAAGCTAACTTTAAAATAGATAGGTTAAGAAAATCAAACCGCAAAACTCTGTTGGTGAACATAAAAAGAAATTCAGATAAATAAAATAATTTGAAAGATTCTGCAAGTTTGACAGGAAGTAGGAAATAAGAAAATCTCATGTATTGTTGCAAAAGTAAAAATTGGTAAACCTCTTTATCAGGAATTTTAGCAGTGCCTGTCAAAACTTAATGTACATAACATTTGATCCAGCAATTTTAATTCTAAAAATTTATCTCATAGGTAACATATATGTATAAACATGTGAGTGGATATGCATGTGTGTGCATACACGATTACTCAGGGCAGCACTGTTCTTAAAAGAAAAAAGCTGCGAACAACATATATATTGAAAAAAAAAGAGACTGAGTAAAAATGGCATGTAAACATTAAAAACACTATACAGTTATACCAAAAAAGAGTATGATAATTCTATTAAAAATATTTTTTTGTAAGATACATTTATAAAAAGAGAATAACATACATCTTAAGTTATCAGTGTGCTTTTACCTGGGTGATAGAATAATAACTTATTTTCTTCCATATGCTTTCCTATGTTTTCCAAATTTTATACAATACTCATGTATTGTAATCCATAGGAAAAAATTAATCCAAGCTAAATCTGTGGATGGAAGGAATTCCAATACCCATTGTTTGCATTAGGCACTAGATGCACAAGGCACACAAATACACATTATAAATGCACTTGCCAATACACCAGTTGTGTATAGGGAGGGAAAAAGATTGTTGTCACGAAAAGGAGGGCAAAGTAGGGCATTATCCTGCAATCCTCACATGTCCAGTTGCATCCACTGCAGGAAGCAGTTTTACCAATTTTTCTTTATATCCATGGGAAGTGCATTATATCATCTGTGTATACACAATAGTACTGCTTATGTAAGCCAGGGTATCAGGGCAGGAAACCAGGGTGTATGTTTGAAGGTTTATATCCTGTATAACTACATACAGCCAGCAGGAACTGGGAAGTGGAGCTCAGTATAAACATGTCATTTGTGATCTGCACACTTACATCCCCTGAGAGCTGCTCGACTTTGAGCAGCCAGCGTGCAGGTTTGAGGAAATGTTCTGAAGCCCTCACAATGAACTTTAGAGAAAGCCCTAACCACATTGAAAAGGAAATTTTTGGACCGGTGATCATGATGGCCTCCTTTAACACCCTCCAACACAGGGACCTAGGAACTTCTCCAGATCCATCATAAGGAATTAAATGCCATGGTCCTGGCTCCCAAAATTCTGCACAGGAGAGGCTTAAGGCATAGTGATCAGAAAGGAAGTGGGGGGCTATTAGGAGTGGCTGTCAAATGTCTTTATCTCAATTTACAGTAATAACTTTTATTTCACATTGTGACCCATTATAAACATATTCGTAGTGTTCATAAATACACACACACACACACACACAATCTTTATATTGCTAACATGAAGGTTTTATGAACTGGTACATGCAACAAGTGTGACCTACTTTGACATGTTCTATCCTGTTGTGGTATAATCTGCTCCATCCTATTTCAAATTCTACCCACATCTCACTTAAATTATTTTGACTGTCCATCTCAGTGGTAGCAACTTGCAGTTGGAAAAGGACTGGACAAGGGGTCTTCGGGACCTGCATTTCAACCATCTGGAGTGTGGGACTGGGCTGTGTTGATCCACAAGCACCTTGACACCACAGATGCATAGTTTTGCTCTCATCAAGTTCTCAAAGGAGAAAACGTTGAGGAATTATGAGATGTTGTCATAACACAGAACAGAGCATTTTTATAGTTCTGCTCAGAATCATAAATTTCCAAAATCATATTTATGGAAATCATATCTTTGGGCATAACTCAAGTTTTTAATCATCCTTATAATCCCTTTTTGATACAGCTCTGATTCAGATCTTGAATGTCCCCCCTAGGCCCATGTGTTGAAAGCTTTGTGGTGGCCATGGTGGTACTAGAAAAGGGTGGAAGCTTTAGAAGCCGAAGCCTACTGAGAGGAAGTTAGGTCATTGGAAGGGTGCCCTTGAAGAGTGATGGGGATCCCAGCCCCTTACTGACTTTCTTTGCCTCCCAGCTACCATAAGGTGAACAGGTCTCCTCCACCATGCCCTCTGCCATGATATACTTTTCTATCACAGGCTCAAAGCAACAGGGCCAAGCAACCATGGACTGAAATCTCTGAAACCATGAGCCAAAATAGCCTTCCCTCCTTGTATCTTGCACACAGCAGAAAGCTGATACAGACACCTTGGCAGTGAGAGGGGAAGCTGGAAGCAGAGTTACCATAGGAAGAGCTGTTGAAGAGCTCAATGTTGAAGAAGGCGTAGTCTCCACTGGTCATGCCATGTCTGTGTGCTGCCAGCATGATGTTCCGGATGGTGTCCCCACTGGCACACATGATCACCACTGGGGAGAGAAACAAAGAGCACACATGAGACACCCCACCACAGCAGGCAGCAAGCACACCAGAGCCAGGGGGAGACAACTGACACAGAGCTGGGCATTGTCTCCTCACAAACTGCCTATTACAGCAATCCCCCTGATCTGCACGGCACACTCTCCTAGCCCCCAGTGAACACCTGGAACTGTGGATAGTACCATGTACCATGTTTTTCCTATATATACATATCCTAATGTTTAGCTTAGATATTAGGCAGACTAGGAGATTGACAAATTTAATAATAAAAAGAACAACTACAACAATATACTATAGTAACAGTTATTTAAAACTCATGAATTGCTTACTTCTAGAATTTTCCATTGAATTTTTTCAGACCATAGTTGACCATGGGTAACCAAAACCTCAGAAAGTGAAACCACAGGTAAAGGAGAAGATCATAGTTTTACCATACAGAAAGCTACCAGACGCCATCACAACCAAGTGCTGGAACTAACATCGCCATGTGGGAAAACACACTCATCAACACACCAAGGATCAGAAACACCCAACAAGCAACACAAAATTAGTCAGGAGGAAGCAGCTTCAAACCCAGCTTAGGAAACAACAGAATAATTGACCTGTGTGCCACCACCACCCTTCTTTTTGTGGCTCTCTACCACTGAACCACATCCCCAGCCTGTCTTCTTAGTTTTTGAGACAGAGTCTCTGTTGTTGCCCAGGTTGGCCTCACACTTGTGATCCCCCTGCTTCAGCCTCCCAAGTTACTGAGGTTACTGACATATGCCGCCATTCTGGCTGGCCTATGCTCTTTAAAATGGTCATTTTCCCATAATGTTAAGTGAAATAAACCAGACACACAAGTTTAAATATTGCATGGTTTCTCTTACAAGAGAAACTCAAAGTTAAAAATAAACAGCAAAATAAAAGACAGATAATAGGTAACAGGGAGTAGCACTTTTGTGAAAGAAGTGACCAAGAGATGGAGGGAAGGAGATAGAGAAGGGGAATGGGATTAAAAATATAATTAAGACATGTTATGTATATGTACCAACTCCCATGATGAATGTAATCATGTACCGCGAAAATGTACTAATAACAAAATTATATTTAAAAATAAGTAAGAGTAGGTAGGGCATTTAGGGGTTGACTGAGTTATGAAGGCCTTGCCTCATGAATGCATTAATCCATTTATGTACTAATGGATTACTTTGTTATCATGAGAAAAGATCATTTATAAAAGCCAGTTTAGCTCTATGTCCTGTGTGTGCCCCTTCTGCATGCGATGGCTTGCAGTGCCCGTGATTCTGCAGAGTCCACACAGCAAGAAGACCTCACCAAATGTGACCCCTCAATCTTAGACTTCCCAGCTTCCAGAACCATGACCTAAATAAACCTCTGAACTTTATTTTAAGATTAAATAAATAATAAATTTGTCAATTTCATGAAAAGCAAAGACAGATACACACAAAAAAAATCCTAGGCTGAAAGAGATTTAGAAGAGCAACCTACATGCAATTTGTGACAGTTGTATTCTGGACCTTAAAATAAATAAATAAAACTTTTGTTGTAAGGGACATTATTGAGACCATGGTGGGATTTGACTAAGGTTTATAAACATATAGAATGTGTGTGCATTAAAGTTCTTCATTTTTGTCCCCTACACTCTGGTTATATAAGTGAACATCCTTGTTCTTAACAGACACACATTTAAATTGTTAGGGGTAACAAAACATAACCCTGGACGTATTCTGAAAGGGTTCATTAAAAGGTAGCATTTTCTGTGTGTATCAGCATATTCCTGTGAGTATGCATACACATATCAATAAATAGGTATAAAAAGGACAAATGGATGGTAGATGATAGATAAATGAGAGAGAGAGAGATGATAGATAGATAGACGAGAAGAGAGGAAAAAGGGAAAAGATTTAGAATGTCAGGGCAAATATGGCAAAAATCCGGTTAAGGCTATATAAAGGTATTTTATATCTTTTTATATCTTTTCCAAAAGTGTGAAAACTATTTCAAAATAAAGTTTTTGGGCTGGGATGTAGCTCAGAGGTGCAAGCATCTGCCTAGCACTCGCAAGGTCCTGAGTTCAATTCCCAGGACCAAAAAAAAAATTTTTTTTAAATAAAATTTTTAAAAATTAAATAAATCTTGCCAGGCATGGTGGTGCATGCCTGTAATCCCAACACTCAGGAGGCTGTGGCCAGAGGATTACTGCAAGTTCGAGGCCAGCCTGGGCTACAAAGTGAGTTCAAGACCAGCCTGAACTGCATAGTGAAACACTGACTCAAAAAAAAAAGATTAAATAAATCTCTAGATTATTCCTACTATAAGACAGTGAAGACTGTCAACTGTTTTTCATACTTAACAGGATGTTTTCTAAAAAAGCAAGTTCAGAGGCTTTAGGGAAAACATCCTCTGGCAAATCAGTGAGTGAGCGTCATAGGCTCTTTCTGTCCTAGCAAATCAATGAGGGTCTATACTACGCTGAAGTTTCCTCAACAGACAGAAGAAGTAGATAACAAGATGTTAGGTCACCCGTGTTCTCTCAGTTTATGTCCACACTGTCAGATCTGAGAGGTTTAAGCAGCTCCAGGAGATTGTCACTTGCCACCTAAGAATGACACAGAGTGGAGTAAAGCGGGGACTTGGACATTGTCCAGTCACTGCTGATGGTTTGCAGGCTCCGCTGTCTTTGCTATACAGCAGATCACTGTATTTTCTGCCTACACACTGGGCAAAGAAGAGACTCTCATAGGCCTGGGTGCTGCCAACTGTGTTATCACCATGCATGCCAGCCCTCCAAAATATATATGTTCTTTGTAAAAGCACAGTTGCTGAAAGACATAAAACAAGCGGCAGGCTGTGGCTGAGCGTCTTTGGTAACCTGCATGGAAGGCTTGGCTCTTACTGATATTCCATTTATGGCACATAGTAACCGGGAGTGTTAGGTCACAACTCTGACATTTCATACTACAAGAGGGCTTGATGTGCAGGGTAGTAGCCCCAAAGAACAAATGTTTTGAACAATATAAAACCTCTCAAAGGCCTGTGAATATTGGAGTCAGAGTTGTTTGAGTTTTAATAGTACATTATATATTGGAGGTAAATAATCAGATTTAAAGATGACTTAATAAGGAAACTCTCAAAGAAACACTGCATTATTCGTTGTGGCCTAGACCCCTGTGTTAGTTCTAATTCAATTTCTAGCTCCTTCAGTTAAAAAAGAGCCAAGGTGTCCCACAAAGCAACAAACAAGAGGCCAAGGCTGAACATGTTTGGAGAGCATGGATTCCAAGAGTGGTCACCGCCAGGAGGACCCAGCGAGTCTGGCTGCTGTCCATCAAACAGCCCGCATCATTTTCTGATCAGCTGCTCATAACCCAGAGTCCAGTTCTCAGTCCTCACATGTATGACTTGATTCTTGCCAGCACACAGGGAACAGGGCCACTGCTTCGGGGCAGATGCTCAATAACCCACATCAAATACTTACAGATAATCTGGACTTCAGATTGTTTGAGTTCCATGGGGACTATAGCACTCATAAATACATCTGTGTCAACACGCCCTATGCCCTGGGTATGATACCTAGGGGACCAAATTACAAACAATAAAATGCTAGTGAAGGTGAAATCAAAATGCGGGAGGTCCGCTGGAGGATTCAGGTGTTGGAAGACACCAGGCATTGATAACCCTAAATATTTATCTGAGAGATGTACCCGGCCCAGGACTGCATAGGCTGTGGCTCAGAGCCAGAGCACCACCTTCACTAGGTCCCAGACAGGCTCTGTTCAAAACTGGCTTCTGTGGGGCTTCTCTTCTTTTTACATTCTGATCCAGCTCCTTCTCTCCCCATCACCACCATCATCACCAAACCCTTCTGATGGATGCATTCCATCTTAAAACATGAGTAGTCCCCACTTAGACTGAGCAAGAGTGTCACAGTACCATCTGTCTGAGCACACTTTGATTATTTTATCTCATACTTTGTGTTGACTGTGGGGTTTATGTTCAAATGGAAATCCTGATTTCCAAGTTCACAGACAGAGCACTGTCTTGAATAAACCAAATTCATCATCTAGTAATTAATAACACTGGCAAAGTAGAGTGCAGAATTCCAGATTTGTATGGTGCTCCCAATCTTTTACAGTTATCTCGTTCATACCTAATTGAACAGCAAGCATTTTTTAGTAACTTGCCTTTATACAACTTATCAAATGGTTTAAGATGGTTTTTCAATGAAATAGCTTCCTCTTCCTGCTAATGTTTCAACAGTTTACACAGTAGCTAATTGAATTAAATACTTACAATAATAACTACAGGTAGAATAATACAACTCTTGAAAGCCATGTGGAGAAGATGAAATCTTGTGTGTGGCATGTACTGGAAAACTCTACTAGCTGCCAGTACCCACCCACTGTCAGTAAAACTGACAGAAAGACACAATGGACTAATCTTGCAAACTGCATAAGTGGCAGTCTAGACAGCTTCTGTTGTACCCAAGTGTATCTGAGTATATAAATACTAATTTGGGGTCAAACTGTTAAACTTCTAAAAGAGGTAATGCTGGTGTAATGCTAAATTTCTGGTTATACTTTTCTTTGTCTTGCTCTTTTTTTTGTTTGTTTGTTTTGAGACAGGTCTTGCTATGCAGTTCAGACTGAACTCAATATATAGCCCAGATTGGCCTCAAACTCTCAACAATCCTCCTGCCTCAGCCTCCTGAGTGGAAGATTATAGGAATGAGCCACTGTCCCTGGCTTGTCCCCCTCTTTTAACTTGTGGTGTTCCCTGCCATCCTTCCCCATGTGCTGCCCCACTGTCCTCTATCAAGGCCTTCTCACTTCTGCAGTACGTTCTTGCAGTCACTCAGTTAAAGCAGGAAAGGTTTATTTAGCTCACAGTTTATAGAGGTTTCAGTCCATAACTGGCTGGCTCCAAGACAGGGTGTTACTTGGTACAGGGGTAACAATTCATGATGGTGGAAGACAGTAAAAGCAACAGCTGAGCTTAATAGCATCTTTCTGTCCCTTTTATACTTTATCCATGCTGCTGGGATTAGCTCGGTGCCTAACCAATCAGTGAGCTGATCACACACCCTTAATCCCAGCATCACACACTCTAGATTCAGCCACCTCTGAAAAAGTCTTATGACTGCATGAGGCTTTGGGTGGACATCTAGACATAAACCAGAACACCCCTCAAAACACTCCCTATCACTTGGATACAATTATCCCACGTTCTTGCCACTTTCTGAAGCAGATGTGGAAGCTCTCTTTTGTGAGTGTCCCTCTGTGTTGTGATCAAAAATACAGTCAATGCTGCTGCCAAGTGCCATCCAAAAAAATGACAGGCTTGTAAAAACATCACAGCGTGTCCTCATACACCTTCTTCACTGGATCTGGCACCCTGACTTCCCTGAAGTGAGAATGACCATGAAAGGTAAACTTTTTTAATTGATTAGGGACATTGAGGTACCCACCACAGCACAACCAAAGACACTTTACAAAAGAAGACTTCCAGAACTTTTGGAACTTTTGGAAACCAGCAAGGATGATGGGCTAAGTGTGTTTGGGGAGTGTCTGAGGGAGATTGATGGCAATACGTCTTGTACTGTAACCATTTCTTAATTAAACATTTAGTGTATTTTTAGATCATACTGCACATGCAAAGAGTACACTTTAAGAGCTACTTTTTTCCACTCTGGATGAGGGGCCCCCAGCTGAAAGATACTATCTGATTTAGTGGCTGCGCTTGCCTAACTCTGGGAGGAAATAACAATAAACAAGTCCTGTTGACAACATATCCAAGTCATATTTTCCAACTGGTTTCAGCAACAATAAAAGTATATTTTCACACTCACCATCTACTCCTGCAGCCGTGTTCCATTTAAGTCTAACTTAGAAGAGAAAAAAGAATGCTTCTGCTTGGAAACAAAACAGAGCGTGCTGTGTCCTGCAAACTGAAATGTGATGTCCAAAAGCTGAGTAGTAATTTTGGAAGTGGTCAAAGAAATCCCCAAGGAAGAAGATGTTTAAAGTGGTAAACAGAAGATAATAAAAAAAAAAGAGAGGATCAATTGAAGAAATACAGTACACAAAAAAAAAAACCTAGGAAGAGAAAACAGATGAAAGGAGGAGGTAAAATCATCACTGAAGGGATTTTCCCAGAATTAAAAGACATGGGCTTCTGGAAAGAAGGGGCCTGCAAAGAGCATAAGGCAAAGTACCAGCACCGAGGTCTGTCATCATACAGTACTGAAACAGTGAGAACAAGAAGATTTTAAAACTTTCCAGAAGGGTGGGATCACAAATAATACACCCAAAATCCTCATAAATTCAAGTTTCCAAGTAGTAACTTTGGAATTTGGAAGATGATGGAGCAATACTGTCAAATTCTGAGAAAAAATGATTTCCAATTTAGAATGCTATAATTAGTAAGAAGATATTACCAGCCCTGAAGGGAACAAAATTTAGCTTTCATTCATCCTTTTTTGAAAGTCTCCTGGAGGATATGCTCCACAAAAGCAAAGGCATAAAGAAAGAAACACATAGGGACCTAATTTAAGAGAGAGATGATAGGAGTCCCAGGAAAACACTAAAGAATGAGCCCAGAATGATAACTATACAGTGTACTTTGAAAACAACTAAACTAGAGCAGCTCAAAACAGAGCATTAGATACTTTAACTATAAATCCATGTGAAACTTAGCAAACAAACAAAAAGGGAAACTAGTGCAACAAAGAAAGTGTCATCAGAGTAGCCTGCATGGCTCAACTATGAATAGCATTTTAAAATAATAATAATATTGACACAATACAAGCTAAACAAAAATTTTAACACAGCCATATCAGAAGGCAGGTTTCCATGTGTGGTTGATAGACAGTAGAAGAGAACTCGATCATCATCTTCCTTTGGGATACCAAGAGATAAGACCTGAAACTGAAAATATCAAATGTAGCACGTTAGAAATAAAAAGACAAATAGAAGACCAGCTCTAGAGGCAAATATCTGCAGAAACAGCTACAAAAGTTGAGGATTGTTGCCTCTACAAAGTAAGAAATGGGGAGTTGAAGACAAAGATTTTCCTAATAAGACTTGTGTTATTTCCTAACTTTATGTGGTTATATAATTAATTTTGATAAAAATAAATTCTAATTTTGTCCAAAGAAAGATTTCTCTGGCTCCTTCTACTTACATAGCAATTGATATCATTTGTAAAGAGAGAGTATACCTTTATTTTTGTTGTTCACAAAACTCTATCTACTCCAAAAGCCTTTGGAATTTTTACCCTGATGCCTACAGTGCTATTTTCCACTGCTGTGCTCTGGCTATTTTACACTTATCATGGGTTCTCTCCCTTAAAATTCTGCTGATCAACCACTCAGTCATGTACCACTCTTTCCTTTACTCTAGACTATCAAAAATAAATGACTCTTAAAAACCAGTGTCTCTAGTCATTATGCAGGACAAGATTAATGACATGTTAGCTTAAAGAATAACTATAATTCATACAAAACCATGAATAGAACACTTCTAGTTCTGCACCTCATAACACATATAAATGCAACAATTACTGGCTTTTATAGCTTGAAAAAAAATCTAATTCTACATTGTCTTTTTAAAAATACTGAGAAAAAATAAATAAAAATATTGAAGAATACTGAGGGCAGTTGTCAGCTGTGAACCCATTTTTAACTGAAGATCATTATTTTTTTAAAATGTAATCTCAGGTGTGTGTACTTCAGTGATCTTAGCTAAAGACCTGAAAGGGAAAACATGGTTAAATTACTGACTTAGAGGATAAATCCCTAAGGTGAAAGAATAATTAATGCCCCTTAGTTTTTTTCTGCAGTACAGCACGTCACCAAATGAAAATTTAGTCACACTATTACTGTATTTGAGATGTGATCAGTTTTTACCAGGGAAGAGATTCAAACACACATAATTTGGTTTTAAAGATGACCTGAAAACAAAAAATGCGAAAAATGTTCTCTCCAAAAGAAGACTGAAGCATGCTCCAGTTCATGGTAACTAAGAAGGAATTTTCAAAGGCAGAAATGCTGTCAGTTACATTTTTACACTTGGGTGAGCAAAAATCAGGGTCACTGAACATCAGCTTGAAGAGGCCTTATCTCCCTGAGTGTTTCACAGAGGAGGAAATTTGGGCCCAGAGACATTCAGCAGATTGCACAGGCCACAGAGCTCCAGGGGCATCTGCTTTACAGCCCAGGTTTCCTTCCTATGGACAGTCTCCCCTAGGAAAAAGGGGTGATACACATACACATACCACCCCTACAGTGAAACAGCGCATTTATTCACTGAGCCCTTGGGATGGCTCTGACACTGTGTCAGCACATTCCATGGGTTAGCTCCTTGAGTGTTCCCACTATACTACTTTACATGAAAAGCCCAAGGTACCTGAGTTCAACAGCAGCCCAAGATCCACCAGCTGGTGAGTAACTCAGCTGTGAACTCCATGGAAAGCATATACTAAACCCTCGTCTAACACATTAACTGCTTACTATGAAGTAAAGACTCAGTGTGTTCCTAGAAGATCCTCTGAGAAAGTTTGTCACCAAGCAACATTCCTAAGAGTAAATAATTGGAGGGCAGGCACGTGCGGTGTAGGGGAGAAACTGTTTTGTTTCCTTTCTGAATATCTGCCAGATCACCATTGGAAACGTGTTTTAGACCAAGAATCATAAAAGTGTAAAACAAGTAAAATATAAACAGCCCAGCAAACTTTCACCACTAGATTCAAAGTTGGATGGAAAAAAAATAAGCAAAGAGACTTGGGAACATCTAGAAGGCCTTGAGGAGAAAGAAAGAAAGAGAGAGAGAGAGACAGACAGAGACAGAGAGACAGAGAGACAGAGAGACAGAGAGAGAGAAAGAAACAGAACGCAGCTCAAATCCTCCGAAGCCTGCGGCACACCAGCCCCAGGCCCGCCAGAGCTCTGCCGCCCTCATGTCCCTTGACCCCCATTGTGAGGCTGAGAGGACCTTTGGCCTCCATCTGTCATCATCTGGACAGACAGATACCCTTAGCCTTGTATCCTAGGCCAAGTGAGCTGAAGCCCCTGGGACTAACAGGGCAATGGAAGTGCGGATGTTTCTGCAACCACGGATCTCACAGTAGGGGCCATAGCCCCATCCCAAGCGATCCTCCAAAGACCCGAGCTGAAGGAACAGGTTCCGGAGACCCAGAACAGCTCGAGGTCTGGAGGATGCTGCGGAACTCTGGGGACTGGGAGTGCAGAGCGAGGTAGCCCGAGGCTGGCGACTTGACAGCCGCCATTGGATACCAACGCCCTTTTTCACAACCAGCTTAACTGGCAGGTATTCCGTGCAGACAACCGGGAGTTCATGAGCTCAGAACCAACTTGTATCCCATGGTCAAAACGCCCTGCCTCTTCACTCTCTTGGGTGTGTTCAGGAGAGTTGCAGGTGGCCAAGTTGGGAAGGGTGAAGGCTGCAGCCCAGTCTCACCTGTTTCTGAGGCTCCCGGCCTTGGGTTGCGCTGTCCCCTACCGCTAGTGCTCGGCTATGCCAAGTCATGGGTAAACCGTTCGCCTGGCTCAGCCCGGCTTCCGCTGAGTCTCAGCCGGCAGGCACCAGGGTCGGGGAAGCTTTCCCCGGGTTCCACCGCGGGCATTCCAGGCGCGTGCGCACGGAGGAAAAGCAGAGGCGGGATTCCCTGAGGTCTGATCACCCCAATCGCGACTCCATCGAGGAGGGACAAGTACTGTGCTAGGGTTTCAGCCCGCCTTCGTGCAGTCTACCCTCCAGTAAAATGAGCTGCACCGGAGGCTTCCCTATTACCTACCCGCGACCAACCTCTTCCCGTAGCGTTAGCCACCAACCCAACGCAGCACTGTGCTCTTGGCCAGGTTGAGAATTAATTCAAATTCCTAAAGACTCCCAGAGAAAATGCGAGGGGGACCCGCAGGTGGAAAAGAGATTCCAAGCCTTCCCCCACCCCACCCCACCCCGCAAAGCCTAGCTCTGGGAGCTTTGCAGCCTGCCCTGACAAACGCACAAGGGTGTCGCCTGAGTCCAAACACAGCGAGGCATTTTTGTGGAAAGCACAGAAGCTTGTTTATAACTACAGGAGCCATGGAAGGAATGAGAAGAGTGATACAATGAGCCTTTAAAAGAAACCTAGGGTCTGTGGCAAGAGCAGCCAGGGAAACCAGGAGGCCAGAACGAGCCTAGTGGCGGCACGCGGCTGTAGCGCGTCCGCAGAGGCTTCTGCGCTACGAATGGGCGCGCGTCGGGAATGGGCTGGGCCACAAGTTCTTTTGGCACTGGCGCGCTTCAGATCTTGGAGCAAGGCACTGGCCGTGCGCCCCTGATTGTGAGCCCCGCGCTGGTGAAGCAGGAGTGGGGGGGGGGGGTTAGGTTTGACAGCACCTGTCAGAGGTGGGCACGTGAGAGCGGCGGGCTCAGACATCCCTTCGCCCAGGGCCCTCCACCTCCCCAGGACCCTCTAGGTACCTCCTCCACCGAGACCCTTCCTCCGAGCTCGCGGTCAGGCAGCGCAACCTGAGCGAGACCCGGCATGCGCCCTCCCGGCCTCAACGCCGCGGGGGCAGTGGGGCGCAGAGGACCGCTGAGAGCGGCTGGGTTAGGGCCAGGGGTCGGGGCGCGCTCCTGCTCACCTCTCTCACTGGCCTGGATGTAGCCCACGATGTCGTCCAGGTCCAAGTCTTTGGTCTCGTCGAAACTGTAGGCGGACGTGTGCAAACCCTCCTCCTGGAAAACCTCGTGGACCCCCTCGAGAGTGAAGTAGCAGTTGCGCTCCAGCTTGTCGTCGCTGTAGACCAGCACGGCACGGCTCCATTGGTGGTGGCGGAACAGGGCGAGCATCATCTCGCCCATCTTGGCATAGGCAGGCGCCACGCGCGTAAGGTGCGAGTACTCAGTGTCCTTGTGCTGGAAGCCGGCGGCCAGGGCTCCCGCCGACAGCATGGGCAGGTCCCAGTGCGACGCCAGCCGGGCCACCGGCGCCGCTGCGTACTCGCACACCGGCCCCAGGATGAGGTCGGGCTTGGTGCCCCGCGCCGCCGCCACGCGGTCCACCAGGCTGAAGAGCGCACGGTTGCCGCAGTCCGAGTCTTCGTAGGCCACCTGGAAGCGAGTGCCTGGGGGCAGAAGCCGCCGGCCGGTCCCGTTGCCCTCCACGCTGCGGAGAGCGTACTCAATGGCCGGCCGCACGCGGGCCAGCGAGAACAAGTAAGAGTCGTCCTGGGGCAACAGCACCAGCACCTCGATCTTCTGGGGCGGCAGCGCTTCTCTCTCCCGGCGCCCGCCGCCCGGGCCCGCGCCCCCGCCGCCTCCATCACCGCCGCCCGTGCCGCCCGCCAGCAGCGCGCAGCCGAGCAGGACGTGAGCGGAGAAAGTGAGCACCAGCAGCGGGGACGGCATGGTGCGGCCACTCGGCGCTCGCCCTCGCCGCCCGCTCGCCCTCCGCCCCCCACGCACCCTGCCGCCTTCCTCCCCACTCTCCTTTCCGAGGTCCCTGCGTCCCCTTGGGCGCCCTAAGAAAACAGAGTGCCCCCTTCACTAACGCCAAAAGATAGGAAGAATCCTCTGCAATGTCGCTAGCATTAAAAAAAGAAAAAGAAAAAGTTCACCAGTATAGTAAACCTGTGCGTCTGTAATATACATATATACTATTATAAATATATATTCGCCCTTCCTTTATACATATGCTGTTTGGCTTAGAGGTGGCTTCTTATTTGGGCGTTGCTAAGATTGCCTTTGAAAGCGCATTTGCAAAAGAAAAAAAAAGACTTGTCCAAGTGTTTGTAATTGACGGTGCATCTCCTTCGCGTTTGATCTCATTGATTCGCGCGGGTTCCCGGATCCATGGCCCGCGTTTAAATAGCGTGGCAGCGGCGGAGCGCAGCGCGTTACCACACAAGGCGCGCCGAGGCCCGGCTTGTGTTCCAGCGGGTGGGGTGGGTGGGGGTGGGGAGGGGTGGGGGCTGGGCTGGGGGAGCCTCTCATTAACATTCTTACCTCAGGGCTCCTCCCCGCACCCCTTCCCGGCCCACAGCTTCCTGGTCCCTAACCCCCACTACCCGCCTGCCCTGCCCCTCTGCCTTGCCTTAAAGCGGCCACCGCCCACGTCTGCGCCCGCCCGCCAGAGCCGGCACTGCACCGCGCGCCTCCAGGGTCCCCGCCTCTCCCTGGCCCTGCACTCTCCAGCGCTGGGCTTTAAAAAAGGAAGTGTGTTTGAAAGTAAAGAACCGCGCGGGCACACACGCTCACACATGCGAGGACACACACCTTGGGGGCAGGAGGTAGGACTGGGGAAAGGCAGTAGTTGTCTAAATTGCTACTCTCCGAGCAAAACTCCATAGGTCCCGCCGGTCTCACCTCGTTCGTGCTCTGGCCGCAGGCACTGCCGCCGCACGGATTGACTGGGCACCTGACTTTCCTGGTCCCCGGCTCAGGGTCGGGGAACAGGGACCCAGGACTCCCGCAGCCCTGCGTGGCCCCGGCTCTGCGCCAGCCCCCACCGTCTGGGCCGCGCGGTTCGCCCTGGAGGTGCAGCGGCGCCGGGGCCGCTGTGTCCCTGCTCACAGACCCCCCGCGGGCTCGCGGAAGGGGAAAGGGGAAACTTGTTGCTCCCAAAGGCGAGCGAATGTTTCGGCTTCTGGAGGTATCAGAAAGCTTGAAACGCATCTCCAACTCGTCCTCGGGGCTTTGTTTGCTAACCTAGCAAATGAAAACACTATCTCCCCAAAACGTTCCCCGGAGAGTCCGCCTGGGCACTGGGAGATCCAAGAGCTTCTTCCGCCTCCGGGCACCGCAAGTCACGCTGCCAGAGATTCTGCGACGCCAGGAAAGGTCCTGCCTCGGAGGCTCCGTCCTCCCCCTGGTCACCGCCACAACGGCAGCGGAGACGAGGTGGAAACCGCCGCGGAGACGTCCAGCGCCAGACGAGCATCGCCAGAGTTATCCGCGCAGCAGGGCAGCTCAAAAAGGAACTGCACCCTCTGTACGTGGTAACACACAGAAGTTATGTGCAACGCAGATGTGCTCCATTGCACAAGAAAATTCTGACGCTTAAAACCCGCAAATTAAAACAAATTGAAAATGTTTCAAAATGTCCTTTCATTTGGCCGTCCGGGTTCACAGATTTGTTCGTCTTAAACCTACGCCCTCTTACGGCGGAAACTCGCACCGGCTCTTTCCACTACCCTGGGAGCTGCTCCCACCCTCCCCCAAGCCACCCCCACCCAGCCCTAAATCGCCCCAGCTGTCCTTTGTGACCCTGAAAAGGCAAACTGAGGTTTCCGGAGATGTGGCAATCTCGGGCAGCAGCCCTCCTCGCCGTTAACAGCACTCTGCTTGTCGCGCTTTCTGGCATCGTACATGTAATTACGGGTAACATTTCATTCTCTGGGTCATTTAGATTTCAGATTATGCTGTGTAATCCCTAAATTTTCACTGTAAGTAGGAGATTCTAACTCTTGGGAGAACTTTCGTTCATTTAACTAGAGCTGCTAACCATTAGCGGAAGTGGCATCTATAATAAAATTTAATTCCATGTACACTGGAAATTGAGATTTTGTGCTTCACAGCAATTAACTCCTCCTTGAAGTCGTAGGAGGGCAGGCGTTGTCTATAAGACCATAGTTATAGTGACTTTTTTTTTACAAGACAACAGGACAACAGCTAAATCCTGAATTCCAAGAGTCTTAATGGATTTTAGCTAGTTGCCAGGAGACCTGAAAGACCAAGGTTTCCTATTACTGCCGGCTATGCCCACTGTCTGGGAGCCGCAGCCAACGGAGATACGATTCTGCCGTGTGTGGTGTGGGCTTACTCAGAGAGTCTGGGGTTTCAGTGGCACTGGGCGTGAATGCCACTCACATCTCAGGCGCTGCCCAGCCTCGCCCACGGGTCAACAGCAGGGCAGTGTGATTACGTTAGGGTAAGCGTCCCTCGTAGCCGCCTCCTGGCCTTTGGATAGGCGCTCTCAACTTCCAGCTTGTCCCGGACGAGCACCGACAGGACGCAGAGTGGCAGGGAAGAGGCCCCAAACTAAACAGTAGGAGAAAAGCCAGGGTTGGAGACCTTGCCCCTGCTCGAAGCGCGCCTTTAAAATTGCCAAGAGCAGAAAGTAGAATTTTAAAGAAAAATTTCAAATGTAAACAGGCAGAAGATTGTAAAAAGGCTCACCAAGTAGCATATGGATATTAATGTACGGATTTGTTTAATTTCATTAAAACAAATGTTTTGCAGCCAACTGAAAATTTGTGCAAATAGCATGGCATTCTGCAGTTTTGGAGTTAAAGATTTAAGAAATCACCCACACCAGGCCTGGTAGCACACACCTGTAATCTCAGCCCTCTGGGAGGCTGAGGCAAAAGGATCATAAGTTCAATCCCAGCTTGGGCAAATTAGTCACAGCAAGGCTGTCTTAAAATTTTTAAAAAAAAAGTAAAAGGGTCTGGGAAGTGTAGCTCAGTGAAGGTCCTGGGTTCAATCCAGAGACATAGAGAGAGAAAGACAGAGACAGAGACAGAGACAGAGAGAATAGAAAAGAAGAAAGGAAGAAAGAAATCACCAAGCCTAACATCTTGCATTCTCTAGTTAAAGAACTGAGGCCCAAAGAGCGTGAATGATATATACAAGTACTGCTTTGTGTCCTGAGAATATTTTTAAATAAGATTAGGTTACAAACAAACCATGTAGTACCTACTATATACCAAGTAAAAGAGGGCTGTGGACAAAGCTAACTGGCACTTTAAGTAATAACATTCTTTTCATCAAAATTTTATTTTATATTTAGCTGGGTATTCAGGCTACCTGGCAGACTGAAGCTGAAAATAGCATCATTTTTTAATAAAACTTCTGTAACACTTTAATTAGTTAAAGCAATAGGTGGACATAGTGTTGCACACCTGTAATCCCAGCACTGAGGAGTCTGAGGCAAGAGGATCACCACAATTTCGAGGCCACAGGGAGTTCAAGGCCAGCCTGAACTACACAGTGAGACCCTTTCTCAAACAAAAAAAACAAAAAGTTAAAGCAAAAGAAGGAAGAGGGAAAGTAGAAATAATATCTCTTGAATTCAACTTCTAAATACTTCCAATATTGTAAAACATGAAATGAAGAAAAAAAAAGCCCTTTCCACATTCAAAAAAACCCACAAATCTTTTCACTGGGTACATCCTTTCTGGCTTCAACTGTTGAATGTAAACAAAAAACAAAATTATGGAGAAATGCTACAAAATCAAATTAGGCAATTGAAACCCAGAAGGACAACACTCATGTGATAACACAGAAAGTCATAGACCTTCCATAGAATTTAGAAATGTTTTCACCAACATTCTCAAACCATGAATTTTTTCTGCTTTTTTGTTTTGTTTTGTTTTTTACTTTAAGCTACTAAAATGGAGAGGCAAGTTCTCTAGAAAGTAGTCAGCAGCTTAGTTTCCAGCTGTGTGAGGTGAAATTTGTGGCCATGCTACTCTGCTACTACCAGGAAAAGCAACACCACACACAGAAACTAACACATGATTCTTTGAAATGTAGTAGAAATCTATCAGAATGAAGTTTTCTCCACCATTTGTAACAGTTTCTGTAGCTCTTCTCCCTCAGAATCCTGGAACCTCAAAAGTAAGCATGCATCAGATTTTCAAAGGGCCTCTTTCTCCCTGTCTGGCTGGCTCTGAAGTCACACTAAAGATCACCCCTGTGACTCATGTGGCCCGCGAGAAAATACTTTCTGGGGACAGAAATATTGAAAACACACTTCCCCCTAGAGGCAGAAAAGATGAAAAGACATTACAAATAGCCAAACACGTTTCTGTAATTGAGTGTTGAGATTCTCATTTTTAACACAGAGTTGATGTTTCAGGGGGAACTACTCAATAAATGGGAGGAAAAAAAATCAATGGACACAAACAATTGAATTAAACCTTTGCCTCTAGGTTTTAGCTTTCCTTGCAGGGACTCTAATAATTGAGCCCTTTTTCTCTATTACACAAATCTACATTTTTTTGCCAGTACTACAAATAATAGCAATTATGTATTTTTTGTTGAGATTTATGATTCATTTTCATCAGAAACCGCAATTAAATGTGGCCATTGAGAAGGCTTCTGTGCTACTGTCCTCTTCGATTTCCATCCACTAGTCTTATTTTCATTTGTTTGAAGATGTTCTGAGGCGAAGTAGCACTAGAAAGACTCCAGAAAAATGTATTGCTGGTTTGTGATTTAACGTCAGTACTGCTGTAAGAAATGCAAGCATGTGCAGTATACATTTACAGACAAGTTACTTAATGTAGATTATCACATTACAAAACCAGACATTACATCGAAAACCAAGTGTATGTGCCTCAGCTTCATGCACTGTAATACTGTTTGTTTTTCTTTTGAACACTGTGTTCTTCCAAAAACAAGATTTGAGAAGGCACATACATATATGAAATGGAATCTTAGAGCAATTTGTTTAGGGCAGCATGCTCAGGGCTCTACTTTCTCCTGTAACCTTCAGCAACAGCCCTAAGCCTCAGAAATATTCTGCTCTCCCATCTGCGTTTCAGCAGCATTCCTAGAGTTCAAGATCACACTGAAATATATTTCTATTTATAAGGAGCAAAGAAGTCTGAGTTGGGGCTGGGGATTTAGCTCAGCAGCAAAAGCGCCTGCCTGGCAAGCGCAAGATCGTGAGTTCGGTTCCCGGTACCGGAGAAAAACCAAAAAAAAAAAAAAAAGAAGTCTGAGTTGGGATCCAGCCTCCAAAGCAGAGTGGAGAGTAATGTAGAAAGATCACGCATTTACACACCTCACAAGCAAGTATGCAGGTTATCATCCAACCTGCTTCTGACCTTCAGTTTCTTCCCTTTCTCTCCTTTTCATACTCTTTTCCCCCCTCTCTCACTCTCTCTCCATGGGGCCTTCCCACTGAGCTACATCCCCAGCCCCTTTTATTATATTTTTTCTATTTTGAGACAGGGTCTCACTAAGTTGCCCAGGCTGGGTTCAAATTTGCAATTCCCCTCCAGAGTACTAGGATTACAGGCACATGCCACTGTGCCAGGCAATTCTTTTTAAAGTGGAGACATTGTCCTGGTGTTGTAGGAGAGGTAAGAAAAAGCAAAAGCTAAATATGGTATCCTGTAGGAACTTAATAAACAACACCTCTTCTTAGGACAATTTCTTCGATGCCTGGAAAAAAATATACCAGGTAAATGTTCAATAAAAGCTTATGGAATGAATAAGTAAATTCAGAACTACAAACAATATGGCCCATGTGTAATTTGCTTCGAATCATCTACTGCTTGATTACAGCAGACCTCATTTTATAATGTTTGTTTGTTAACAGTGGCCTCCCTAGGGGAACTATTTTGGCAATCACCTTAATACTAGCTCTGGTTTCTCAGCCTCAGGTATTTCCTAGTAAGCTTGAGACAAGAACGTGTTCACTATTCTTCCTCCTCCCATGGGTCAAGGAGAGCAGGAGCTCACCTCTGCCACCTGCGTCTTCCCATAACAGCTATCAGCCTCCTCCTGAAATTCCAGTATTGAGAACTACAGAGAATAAGGACAGACGGGGTCAATCAGGGAGTAATAAAAATACTGGGAGCCATAAGAGAGCTGCACAAGGCACAGGACTTTGAAGATAAGAAGAGCAGCAAGGAGGGAGCACAGAGGCTTGTACTGGAAGGAATGTATTTAATACATTGATCATCGATGCTACCATAAATAATGAGATAAGAATAATCTTTAACAATGATTAATAATCATTAGTATCTTAATGTATTACCTACCCAGGCTCTAAAAATGTTGGGCCCACAGCCTGGTGCTCTTGTTGTTCAATTCAGCAACCCTTTTAAACATCTACAGTGTGTCAAAGACTATGGTATTCTACAGCCAGATGCTATTGTATGAGACATTCATTTGTTTGGGATATGATTTGACCCAAGTTAGTGTGTTCCGGCCATAATGTTACAACAATCAAATGTCCTAAGATTAACAGCAACATTAGCAGGACAAAAATACACCAGATTTTAAGCACATCTCATACAAGTAATTTTTCTAATATTTTTATATCAGATGTTGAACATTTTGTGCTCTAAATTAAACCAGCATTAAACCATTAAAATACAAACTCCATAAAAAGTTTTTTCTTTAATAAGGGATTTTTTTCTCCAGTTCTACATTTCATTCTTTAAAAACAGTGTATAGGAACTTAAAATTTTATTTTACCAATGATAAATCCAAAAAATACAAAGATTACTATGAAACAAAATTTAGAAGAGAAATAATGAAGCAAAAGGGAAAAAAGAGGTACTTCAGAAAGAATTTACATGTATATATGTATATATAAATTCACATGGATAGTTTTAAAATCATAATTTTCAGAACATTCAGGTATTATCATGTTGGATTTCTGCTTATACAAGCAATATAACAGGCCAAAACTCCTAAATACCATTTGTAAATAGTTTTAGTGTGTTGATTTACCAGCACCTCATCATTCAAATTTAATTCTTGATTATTTTCTTGCTAATGAGAATTGCTGTACACATTTTTTCTAAAAAAATCAGTACATTATCTTTTATGCTATGAACAGAAACTAAAAGTGTTAAGGAAATTTTCTATTACTATAATATGCAAATTTATGAGATAGTATTTTTATTATTTTCCAACCAATACATTCCACTTAGAATTAAATCTTGGGGGCTGGGGATTTAGCTCAGTGGCAAAGCGCCTGCCTGGCAAGCTCAAGGTCGTGAGTTCGGTTCCCGGTACCGGAGAAAAACCAAAAAAAGCAAAAAAAAAAAAAAAAAAAAAAGAATTAAATCTTGGATAGCTGATGCATGGGAGTAAAAGAGAATAGAATACCATGAGGAAAACACAAGGAAAATTCTTGACAATTGCCCTCTCATATTTTCAGTGATTATGTTGTAACATCAAATTTCACCCGCACATTAATGGAGAAAATTATTTCATCAGATTGACGTCATTCCTATTCAATTGGTGATAACTCCTTCTTCGCTCTTTATCCAACCTACAAAAATATACTTCAGTCTTTTTGTTCTTGTTAGCTTTTCCACCTTCCTGGCAAAAATAGTGAGGACTGATTTAATCTGTTTTTTTTTTTTTTTTTTTTTTTTTTTCTTTTTTTTTTTTTTTTTTTTTTTTTTTTTTGACTGATTTAATCTGAATCCTGTCACTTTGCAGACTCTCAGTTACCTGAAGTTCTGACATGCAGATGACTTTCTACTTGGGCAGTTTCTCATATTCAAGTGCATACACCTGTACAAATTATCTCAAATTACAAATTATCCATGTTCAATGAATCCCCTTGGATTTTTTCTGAGCCTTGGGTACAAATTTTTAAATTACCAGGCAACCCATTCAGGACCCCTCCTGTCTCTCAGGAGCTATTCCTATTCCTATTCCCATTATCCCATCCCTATTCCCCATTCTTTTTCTACAGTAAATTTTCCCACTCTTAACCGCTATTGTTCCTTAGAATTCATTCTTCAACTTCAAGGCACATGTACTCGGTGTATTTGACATCTAGCATTTCCCCATATCATCTTGGAGGTCCCACCAAGATTCATGGAAGGAGGTAAGAGTTTGCATTTGTTTCATGGCACCCTTAAAATATTTTGACTGAATTCTGGACTGTGATTCACTTAGGTAATCAAAACTGTCATCCTTGAATTTTATGCCTTGTCTTTGTCACTTGCTTAGTCCTGTCTCTTTTACATACTGTCTTTTGTTAAAATTATGAAAAATTTAAGTTGAGAACATGGGAAGAGTATAATGTACCTTTGATGTAGCATTTTATTCCTATTTTGTATGTTCTGTATTTTGGACTTAGTTGCTGAACTTACTAATGTTCTTTATTTTACCTGTTTGACTTGTTTGACTGCTGCTTGTTATCTTACACAGCAGCACTAGGAAAACATAATCTTTGAGAATCTCCTAACGGGCTTTGATATGAAATACTGTAGAATAATCTTTTTTAGAAATCTAGTTCATACTTAGAAAATATGCATGCCTATTAATAAACCATGGGACTTCTTCCAGCAGTCAAAAGATGCTAGGTCAGTGGCCATTCTTAAGACTTGGAGGACAGGTTTCACTGGGACAGATTAGTCCTGATTCTCCTCTACACTCTACAGGAAACATCAAGCTTGTTCTGCCTCAGTTTCCTTTTTGTCTGATCTTCTACTGGTGAGGAAGCAATTTTAGCCCTTGAAATTCCCTATTCTCACCTTTCCAGGCTGAGGGTTATGACTCCTGGACACATTGTTTCAATAACTCACCTTGAGGATGAAAAGAAAAGACTTCCTTCCTCCGATTTTATTTCTGATCTTTTCCTGCCAGTCTGTACTTTCCTTTTTTTATTTTATGGAAAAAAGATAGAACAAACTTTCATAACTAAATGATAGGACAATAACAATAGTTAATACATTGCATATTATTATCTTTAGCTTGTGTGAGTACAAGATATAGACATAAAAAATTCTCCAGTTGATATAAATACAAACCTTCCTTTTCTATGAACCAGAGACACTAATAGTATCACTAACGTGCTTTTTTAGGGGGCTGGGAATATAGCTCAGTCACACCATGTCTGCCTGGCAAGCGCAAGGTCCTGAGTTCAATTCCTGGTACAAAAAAAAAAAAAAACAAAAAACCTTTCACTAATGTGTTTTTTTTCTCTTTTCCCTTCCTTTCCTTCCCTCCCTTCCCTCTCTCCTTTCCTTGATCCTAGCTGCTTTTTCCTTTTTAACAGTTTCTTCTCATTTCACAGTATCTATTGTACATTTTAGACCTTATTACTGTCTTGGTTCCTCACACTAGGGAGACAATATGATGTTTACATGTGTGAGTATGATTTATTTCACCAATGAGTATGGTCTTAAGTTGCATCCATTTACCTATAAAAGCCTCAACTTAATCCTTCTTTATGGCTGAGAAGTACTCCATTGTATAAAAATACCTCATCTTTTTTATCCATTCTTCAGTTGATGGGCATTTGGGTTTTTTCCAGGATTTAGCTATTACAAATTGTGCTGCTATAAACATGGGTGCACATATATCACTGTGGTATGATGTTTTTAATTCTCTGGGAAAATACCCAGAAGAGAAACAGATGGGTTGAATGGGACCTCTAATCCTGGTTTTGTGAGGAATCTCCATACTGATTTCCAGTTTCACCAGTCTACACTCCCACCAACAGTGAAAAAGGGTTCCTTTTTTCCCACAGCCCCACCAGCATTTGTTATTGGTTGATTTTTTTGATGATAGCCATTCTTTCTGGGGTGAGATGGAATGTCATGTTGTTTTAATTTGATGACCAATGCTGTTGAACATTTTTTCATATATTTATTTTTCATTTGCATTTCTTCATCTGAGAAGTGTGTATTCATCTCAGATGCCTGTTTTTAGATTGGGTCTTTGAATGTGTGGGGGTCTGAATTTTTTTCAATTCTTTATATGTTCTAGATAGAAGTCCTTTGTCTGAGGGACAGTTAGCTAAAATTTTTTCTAATCTATGAGTTGTCTTTTCACTCTCTTGGTGATTTCTTTTGATGTACAAAAGCATTTTAATAAGATGAGACCTCAGTTGTTGATTCCTTTTTTTGTGGTATCAGGAATTGAACTCAGGACATTGCACTTGCCAGGCAGGTGCTGTGCCATTGAGCTATATCCCCAGCCCCCAGTTGTTGATTCTTTGAAGTCTTTGACAAAGCAACCAAGCATGTTCACTGGAAGAAAGACAGCCTCTTTAACAAATGATGCTGGAAAAACTGGCTCTCTATATGCTGAAGACTAAAACTAGACCCATGTCTATCACCATTAACTAAACTAAAGCCAAAATGGATCAAAGATCTAAATATTAAAACAGAAACACTCAATCTACTGGAAGAGAAAGTATGTAGAAATCTTGAAGACATGGGTGTAGGCAGAGAGTTCATGAACAAAACCCAAACTGCATGGGTTGTACTTCCTTTTTTGGAGGTAAGTAAGGTTAGAGAAAGAGGAACTCTAAACTGCCCCCAATCTTTTCCTACTACCGAACAACTAAGAACCTTTAAGTTAAACCTGTAGAAAATGAGTGTTTGTTAATGTCAAAGATAGGGAAGTCATCTTGGTTGAGGAATACATACCCTGTCTCTGGGTCAGATGAGACATCAGAATTTTGCCTGTCCAGGAGAACACACATAATAGCCATGTTCCAGCTTAGTGTTCTGGGCAACAGTCTTCTTATGGAGACTGAACCTGAGATCCCATGGAAAGAACTAACTTCCGGGTGAAACCAGAAGGAGCTATTTCCAAAGCACCACATGCAAGGGACCAAAACATATTTGATCTAAGGGAGAATCTCCAACCTTCTCTCTTCCCCCCACTAGGTCTAATTATCATTTATGTGTATAGGAGAGGAAAATACTTTGATAATAAATTGTAGACTTTGAAACTTTTATTATAGAGTTATGAAGTGCTATGTAATGAATTTTGCTCAGGCTTTTACCTATACCTCATAGAAGTTTGACAGACAGTAGTTACTCTGCCAGCTATTTAAATACTCTTAGAGCAGCTGCCACTTTTAAACTACAGGACAGGTTTCCCCAGAAACTTCTGGTGAATCCTGATTGAAGGCAATGGCCATGCAATGTTGACCAGACAAGCAGCTGGATTCCTTTTGGAGTTAGGTCTCTGGTTGCAGGGACCAGTAAAAACAGAGAGCAACTGAGGGATTATGGCCAGGGCTACTCTCTGGCAGATGCCCAAAGATTCCTCAGTAGAAACTGGCTCTCTACTGCCCAACTGAGTAACCAGCAGAAAAATCTCCACTCATCTACTGTACTTTTCTCTCTTGCTAGTAAGTTACAAACTTCCCCTAAGTTTTCCTCAATTTGCTAGGAGTTAACTTTAGACTCACCTTGTCATTGGAGCACCACCCCTCCAGAAATCAGGCTAAAGCAACTTCCAACAACTGTTTGTCTTTCAGGAAAACAGCTATCAGGGGAATGATTTATATTCATACCTTACATATGTGAACTAAGAGTAGAAAAGAGATTTTAGTTAGCCTTTCTTCTTTCATGTGTGTGTAAAAGACTAATAAATGTGCCTTTCTAACATGTAAATTGTGGTTGCTACATGGTGGATATAAGTTTAACATGTTAGCTTCAGACATATAAAAAAAATTAATGAATTTCAAAAGTGTAGCCTTGTCTTGCTGCTAGAAAAAGTTACATAAGTGATTAGGTAGATAATAGGAATGTTTTAGAGGCCTCTTTGCCCTAGGTCTCAGGTCAGGAATTTTCTCTGAGCCATTGTTACCCGATTATTTATCTCTACATGTGATCTCCTTTGCAGGTTGAGAAGTGCTCCAACTATTTCCAATTCACTTTTTGGTATTTGCCCTGTTTCAAAGAACTAGAAAGCAATGGTTTAGTGCTAAGCAATGCTTCATTCTTTAAACATGACTGTTACAACTGAGGTCAGTTGTAACTTGTGCTTATAAAAGAACTACAGAAGTAATTACTTGAGTTCCCTGGGAAGATAAAATTATACATCAGTGCAAGTGTGGATCGGCTGGTCAAATTTAGTCTTCTGGGGGCTGGGGATTTAGCTCAGCGGCAAAGCGCCTGCCTGGCAAGTGCAAGGTCGTGAGTTCAGTTCCTGGTACCGGAGAAAAACCAAAAAAAAAAAAAAAATTTAGTCTTCTAGTCTCTCTCCAGATGGGATCACCTATCCTGGAGTGGAATCTACTCAAGGGATGCCACAAAGGTATAGAAATTAAAGGGGATACCCAATTCTTTCTTTTTGCATTTCTTTTGCTAGGGAGCTCAGCATCAAAATCTCTTACTGATCTGAAATGTATTCTTAAGCACTAGTGGAGGTTTGACCCTAAAATACTGAAAAAGAACAGTGTACCCCCTAGCACTAAGATGGAATGCAGAGGGAAGTATTGATTGTGATGCCTTTCACTACTAGAAAGAGGAAAAATGGTCAAAATTGCCTTATGTTCAGACTTTATTTACACTAAAGAAGTAATACTTATTTTTATTCAAATGTAAATGTGAGCCACAGGAAAACCAGACACCACTGGTCCTTAAAGCATCCACTATCACTGAGCCTAAGGCTACTGTCTTAGATCTTTAGAACCTGAGGCCAAGGTTTCTAAGACAACCTTAATTAAAGCCTTGCCCACTATTACTGAGTTTGAGGCTTCCCTCCTAGCCCTTTGGGTCCTGAAGGTGGAGCTTCTAGGCCAGCCATAATTAAAGCCTCCTTGAGGCTGTGTCCATCCTTAACTGATTTTGTTCAAACTCCTCAAGGACAATATCCCTTGCAGGAAGTAAATGAGGAATTTAGAACTATCTGCGTTCAAGTGCACCTTTTCTCCCAGTGACCTACAACAGATCAGGCAAGATCTAGGAAAAATTTCAGATGATCCTGATAAGTACATTTAGGTCTTCAGAAGCCTTATTCAGATCTATAAACTAGATTAGAGAGATGTAATGTCACTCTTAAATCAAACTTTGACTTCTAATGAGAGACAATGCATGCAGACTTTAATCTGTGAGTTTCTTAAGCATATTACAGATACCTGGGGATACATATTTTCAGAGTTGGTTTAAGTAGAGCCTAGCTAGTACTAATATAGAAGGAAGTTGCCTAGGTGACCAGATAAAGAATCCAAAATGTTTTAAAGATCTTTTTGTCCTGAGGCCAAGATTTTTTCTAGACTATTACCTACCTCCCTCTGTCTGTCCTCAGAAACAATAGATCTCTTTTGATGGCTGGAATTTTAGAACTTTTGATTCAAAGTCATTTATTAGAAAGCAAGTCCTAAAACAGTACAGTTGAAACACTTCCTCTCTCTCCTTCATTCAAAAGGTTAAAAAGCAGCCATTCAGGTCATTTGATTATTGGTTTTATTTTCTGTTTAGCAATACAGTTGGAGTCAATCATAACTTTTGTCTCTAGAATCATGTTTTGCTAAGGATTACAGATCCACCCTACAAAAGCTCCTAATTTTAATTGTCTTTCTGCACCTGAGGATTTATTTCTTATGCCATACTTGGAGTCACTCTTCTGTCTCTTTTCCACTGCCCTGTCTCCAGAAATAATACAGTTTACAACAGTTTTTAATCCAATGCAATTCTCTCCTCTATGACTGCTGAATTTCAGAACCAAGTCTCCAGAATGATGAGTTTTCCCTCCCTAGGACCCCTTCAAGGATGAAACTGACCTTCACTTATCTTCAGGCCATATTCAGAAAACTAGTCTATACAGGCCTATATTTGTTTAACTGAGTAGCCAATTTGAAGATAACAATATGTAATACAATAACTATTGTTAATTTCCTATCACTTTGTCTGAAACTCTGTATTGCTTCTATTGTTTGGGTGTTGTTTTGTTTATGTCTGTTTGTTTGTTAATGTGTTTTTGTTCTTTATCTTTAAAAATTTTTTTAAAACAGAAAAAAAAAAAACTAGTCTAGCATAAATTCTGAAACTCTCAAAGAATAAATGTACAAATTTTAGTCCAAATTCATCTGCCTTTTAATCCTTAGGCAGAACTGGAGATTAACTCCTCTCTCCCTCTCAAGAATGATGTTGACTTGTTTTCATAGCACTAGGCAGACTGACTGACTTTTCCAGAACTTCTTGCCAGGTCAGCCATTAAAGCCTATAGCTAAGTATGATCCAAAGGTCACAGGATCATAAGGAAGGAGGCACAGATGCACAGTACGAGCAGCTAACCCAGCTCTGGCCACTTCCTTGCACCTCCAGTTTGCCACTGCTGGCACTGGATGGGGTGAATTCTAAGGGGTACCTTAAATTGGGTACAGAGCAAGAGGAACAGACAGGGATGGCTTCCTTCCCTTGTTTCTTTTCAAAATTGAAAAAAGTTGTCATAGGTAGACATCTGCAGCAAGGCAGATTGGAGTCTTGGCAGGCCTTTCCCACTATTTAGAATTCATACTTAGCTCCAAAGAATACCACCTGGCCTGTGCACCCCGCCTTGGAAATAGTTAAAACTACATTTAACAGTCTGTCCCTTTACAGGAAACAATTACATGCTATTAAAACAGCAGTTTTGGCAATCAGCTGTGACTTTCCAGCAACTGTGGCTATTAAAACAACATAAGAAGACTATATAGCAGGATATTCCAATCAGGTAAATCATCAGCCTAGGCCCCACGTACAAACTGTCTTTTCTTTCACAGGTGTAAAAAGCTTTTTATTCCTTCTGATTCTTATTACAAGAGATCTCTGATAATCGACCTACAAAAAGTTCTGACTAGTCTATTTATAGTTACACACTCAAAACTGAAAAAGAATTACTATAATTCAACTTGGCTAAATACACTGGAGTGCACTCTATCCTATTAACAATTGTCTTATGTCTGTCTGTCTGTTTGATTTGTGACTGGTTACAATACTTGCAGTTGTTTTGCTTAAGCTAAATATTTTTTGTTCTTTTTGCCTTTTTTGAATTTTTAAAATATTTGTCTATAACTTAAGTTGGCTTATAGAGGTCATCAGAATTAAGGTCATTCTTCCACCCAAGTTACCAACTAATCAAAGTCATGTAAATATTTGTTTTACAAATCAATACATATGATTGTCTGTGTACAATTACAATCTTCCACTGGTCAAAAACAATGTGTTAATTGTTATGATTTGGTTCTCATAGAACATCAAAATTTGTTATGATAATTTAATGGAGACCCCCTTAGGCTGAGGGAAACTGCTAGAATGGACTCCCTTTGGTAAATAAAGAAGCAGCTGCCTGGAAATATTTTCTTCCAGTCTTTTTCACTAATGGGACCCCAATAATTTCCATAGCCTTATGGGAGACACACTCCCAATAAACAATGCTAAACATATTATTGTAATATTCTTATATAGGCCATTGTCCAAAGGTTAACATTTCTGTGGATAAAACAGTAAGGTTCATTAAAAGATGCTATTGGTACAGAACTAAATTAAGGGACAAAGGAATTCACATAGCGATGACTTTCATTATTGCTAATCTCATGATATATCAAATGTATTCATGCATTCTGGATGTACAGGTCTTCTAAGATGTAAAACAGATTGTTTATGGTGATATTTTAGACTCAAATATCTGCCTTTCTCTTATGCTCCAGCTACTTGTGATAAAAGTTTTATGTTAAACCAACATGAGACCACCAGTCAGGTAATAGTTTTGTTTTTTTTTTAAAGTTTATGTGTATGTTATATTACTACCCTTAGGGATACTAAGGTACCAAACAGTCCAAACAATGTCACACACTAAAATTAAAGGGTAAACATTATAAATTTCTAAAGGACACTTATAGGCCAGTATATTCTCCTTAGATGACATTCTATTAAAAGATAACAAATTAGGTGAGAGTTTCTTTGTGTCTTTTAATGTCTTGTGATCAGATGGAGATGTTTGACTAAAAAGGCTATTCTATTCTAAGATGGACATTTAAATGTTTTTCAAAGATAACAATATGATTATCATGCTGAAATACTATGTGTGGCTTTTGACCTCACTTTTTCTCTGTAAAACTATATAGCTTTTGTCTATTAACATTCTGCAGGGATTCAACTACTAAAACAACCATAGTTGGTAAGAAATAACAGTCCTCTGGCTACACTTTATATTTCAAAGTGCTTGCTATTCAGGTGAGATTATAATAGTTAAACTCACTGCTCTGTCTGTAATACTAATGTTATCACTGATATTTTCTTCTGGGTGTTCAAAAACTAAAGAAATTGGAACTAGAAAAGTGACTGGACAGTCAATATTTTGGCACTAGTCCTCCAAGGTCAACAAGGAAGCCTTTCTATGAGATCCTACAACTTTGGTGAGTCACTCAACCTCCTAAGCAAGGAGATTGCTGGACCCCAGAGGACCAGAATCAACAAGTATACAGTGTGCCACAGGAGGGTCATCAAGAGAAAAAAGTCTCCCATGTTTGCACAGAAAACAACATGGTCAAGCATGACCTCGACCCATCCTGATGGCTGACTCACAGAGGAGCTGAGAGGTTCTGTACATGGCTCCAGAGTAATGCTTGAGAGACTTAACAGACCTTGATAGACAGTAAAAGTTTAATTTTAATTAACACAGGTTTCACTTTAACTTGGTTTTTTTTTTTTTTTTTTTTTTTGGTTTTTCTCCGGTACCAGGTTAACTTGGTTTTAAACACCCAGCAGAAAAGGATGTATAGAATATGTATAAAAACAGTGCCACAGTAATAATAGGTAGATATAAAAAGTGACTCCAATCACTGACCCCCATTGGCAGTTTAGAGCTTTACCGGTAGCTGGCCACTATGGTTCATTAAGACAAGAAACTACAGTGGAATCTATAAAACCTCAACAAGGGTCTCTAAATTCCTTCTCTGTGTCTTCTGATGGCTAAACTAGGCTTATAACAAGAAATATCAGACTTATAAATAACCTCCCCATCAGTAGAGAGGTCTAAGGGCCAAGTGTTCCAGTCTCGTAAGAGTAGTTTCTGGATGTGGCTCTTTCCCCAACCTGCCTTTCCGTTCTAGTGCTCATGATTTGATTAACGTGCTTCAATTTCATGAAAAATTTGTTTATTTTTGCCTAGAGGCTGCCAAACTCCAAGTGATCATACAGATGAAACCAATGACAAATGTGCCAGACTCCCTTTCCAAGATCTACCAGACTAACCTTATGAAGAGTTCATAACCACTAAACTACAACATGACTTCTATCTGAGGCCCATTAGGTTAGCTTTCTGGAGAAGGCCTCCGACTGCAGTTTCCCCTACACCAACCCTCCTCAGTTTAACTCAGCTAGATAGAAACTACACCCCTTGTCTTCTAACCACAGTTAGGAATGCTTCTTAGCAGAGAATATTATAGACAGCTAAGTTAGGTAGAAATATGGTAGGCAGCAAGACAGGGCTGGGCCTTTGTGGGAGTCAGTGCAAAAGATGAAAATCTATCAGGACTATAGCTGGAAGAGCATCTGAAGACTAAAATCGCAATGGCTAGTTTTACATACTTCCCTAAGGGATGAACAGAGGCTTGGGATTACTGGTATCATCCTCTTGAGATTTCCCATTATCTCATTAGGTGTGGGGCAATACTACACTAAGATTATCTCATTATCTCATTAGGTGTGGGAACATACTACACTAAGATTAAAACCACTAAGACTAAGACTAAGACTACAGATTACTGACCAAGGTTAATGATGTCACCAGGTATCCTTGTTACCATTACATCAATATTACCTAAGTGACTATACTTGCAATCTTATTGGTTGATCATAATTTTGAGCCACATTGTATCCACCTCATGACTTTGCTCTATAAATCTTCCTTTGAGATGTGGTTTCATTGGCAACCCATTTGGGACCTCTCCTGTCTTTCAGGATCTATCCCTATCCCTATTCCCCCACCCCTTTTCATTCCTTTTCTCCAATAAATTTTTCTACTTTCAAAAAAACCCACAAATTTTAAAATTAGCATATCTTTAAGTCTCAGCATACTCATTATTAGTCTGAAAGGTTCTTGCTTATTTTAATTTCTCCCTCCTATTGCTCCACAGTTTTGAAAAATGTGATCTTTGTGTGTGCTTATGTACTTCCAGTATGGAAATTGTATTGTGCTAGTTTTTTACTTTCACAGACAATAATATGGATAGGTCTTCACACTAATATTAAGTGTATAAGCTATATCATGACTTTTATATGTTGCACAATATTATACCATACTAATTTATTCTCCCAGCTTTTGACAGTTATGTCAGTTCACTGCTACTATGATCATCAGCTAGTATAGATTCTTAGCCCTACATAAGATGAAAACCAGACATGGGCCAGCTCTTGAGCCGCTTTTGCCTATTGCTGCTGTCTACCTTATTCATCAGGGCTCTCTAAAGGGTAAGGTCCCTCTATGGGCTCCCAAGATGTTACCAATAGGCTGAAGCCAAAGTAAATATCTCCTGAGTAGTTGTGGAATGCCTGGCATGGCTGGACCAATTTGTACAGAAATCACAAATTGACAACATAGAGCCCTGAGTTCTGGATGTCAGGGGCTATTAGCTTTTAGGGTTGCTGGCCCTCCTCATCACTTGAAGCCAACAACTACCAGCAGACCTCTAGAACTCTTCCAGCCACAGGAGACAGCAGCTCCCAGTGCTGTTCTCTGCTGTTAGCCTTCTTCACTCTTACCAGGCCCAGTTTCTGGCTACTTGCAGCACCAGTGGCCTTGGGGGTTACTCACTCTGGCTGCCCACTGCTTTCAATGCCAGCAACCTTTGGCATTACCAGCTCTTAGTGTACTGGCTCAGCATACTCTGCCCTAGATAAAAATTATGAATAGGCAAAAATATACTATCTAGAGGAGGATATACTAGTACTTATGCTGCAGCAGAAAGGAGAACAGACAGACAGAACCTAA
The DNA here is from genome assembly GCF_000276665.1 of Chinchilla lanigera. Lineage (NCBI taxonomy): Eukaryota > Metazoa > Chordata > Mammalia > Rodentia > Chinchillidae > Chinchilla > Chinchilla lanigera. The sequence continues at coordinate 18,472,433 of NW_004955426.1, read as the reverse complement.
ATTGAACAACACACAGACTAAAGAGTGTGGCAAGGTTGTTAATAAAGGGGAAAAAAGGTGGCCTCACATATACACTGTATCAGTTTCTGTTTGGTTCTGAGAAGAGGAGGAGCCCTCATCTGACTGAGGAGAGCTACAGGAGAATGGAGTCATCCAGAGAGAGTGTAAAGGGGGGTCATCTGGGATCTGTCCATGTCCAAAGCCTGCAGCCAAAGCAAATGTCTCCTGGAATGGCTGAGGGGTGCCTAATGCAGCTGGGCCAGCTGCAAGGCATTTGGGATAGCTGCAGCTCTGGAAGAAAAACAAAAGTATCTCCTGGGGAGTACCAGGTCCTCTTCTCCTGTCTCACTACCAGAAACCGCCCTAATGACCATATTCCTCTGTGTTCCCTTATGTGAGCATTTCCCAGGCTTCCTGTTTCTGGCCCAGAACTATCTCATATATGTATTTTCACTTTATTTAGTACAGCCAGACTGCTCTGCAGAATGGCAGCCTCAGTTTACACTCCCACTGCTTGACATGAGGATTTCCCCCGGTACATTTCTAACATCTGCCAAGTGTATCTCCATCACAAAAGAGTACTGAATTAGCCTCCTGAGATCTTTCCTAACTTTAGAATCTGTTTCCTAGGTGAAAAAGAAATATGAATGCAAATTTTGGGCCTAGGCTTTAATTATCATCAGGTCACTTACCTTTTTCTGTTCACACTGGCCAAAGGAATGCATGTGATAATTTAAAAATTCATTGCCAGAAGTAAAATTCCAATGTTGTTACCAAAAACAAAGGAGAAATGGATGCTGCATGATCAAAAACAAGTACCCCCCAGAGAGTACAGTCATCCTGTAGTATTCATGGGGGATTGGTTCCAGGACACACTGTGGATGCCAAAATCTACAGATGCTCAGGTCCTTTCTTTACATAAAGTGGTATATTGTTTGTGTATAACCTTCACAATCCATATACTTTAAATCATCTCTAGATTACTTACATATTAAGCGTAAATATTATATAAGATGCTGTAACAGTGCACTAAGAAATAATGACAAGAAAAATTCTGTACTTGTTCAGTTCAGATGCAGTTCTTTTTCAAATATTTCTGATCTGCAGTTGGTTGAATCAGCAGATGCAAAATGGCAGACCCAGAGAGCTGACTGCGTATGATTAAAAACACAACCTTGTATTGTAGTTACAGGTAAAACCAACCTATAACCTAACCCACGCTGTAATTTCTCTGAAGAAGATGCCTCAATTTCCTACTTCTATATAACAAATCATCCCGTAATACATTGTCCTTAGTACAGCAAAAGTTTGCTTATCTATGATTCTGTAGGTAAGTTCAGGTGGGTGGTTCTTATGGTATCTCATTCAAGATTGTGCTATGGCCACATCTGTTTGGCAGTTTGTTTATTTATTTAGAAATTTAATCCTTTTAAAGGTTTATAACATCACATTTTAAGATATATATACAGAGTAAAATGATGACTACTGTCAAGGTAATTAACACATACATAACCTCATATATGTATAGCAATTCTTAATTTCTTCCACTTAAAAACATTTTTATATCATAAGTCAAAAATATACTGTTAAAAAGAAAAATGGGTTCAGTATCTGACTCTTGGAGACAGATTAAAAGAAGTAAATGTTAGGGACAGTTTCTTTTGTTTTTCATCTTCTTTTTTTAAGTTAGGAGAGTGTCCACTGGAAGTAAGGAGAAGAAAAATAGCTCGTGGATTTCCAGGAGGAGCCCCTCCGTCCAGGACGTCTTATGCGTGGGAATTATGAGATTGTTTAGTGGCCACCTACCACAGGCAGCTCTGTGGATTGAAAATGACCAATTGGAACCCAGGCGTTCTAGCCCAGTTGCTTAGTATGTAGGGCTTAAAGAAAAATGGGATTTTAAAAAACACTATTTTGCATTTTAAGTTCCTCACATCCTCACCACAATTTACTGTTTTTTGTATTCTTGATGATAGCTATTCTGACTAGGATGAGATGGAATTTCAAAGTAGGTTTGATTTGACTTCCCTAATGGTGAAACATAGTGAATTTTTTTCATGTATTTATTGACCATTTGTACTTCTGAGACATGTCTGTTCAATTTATTTGCCCATTTATTGATTGGGCTACTTGATTTTTTGTTATTAAGTTTTTGAATTCTTTATATGTTTGAAATATTAATCCTCTATCAAAAGAGTTTCTGCCAAATATTTTCTCTCTGCAGACTATCTCTTCATTCTGTTGGTTGTTTCTCTTGCTATGCAGAAACTTTTTAATTTAATGTAATCTCATTTTTTGATTTTGACAATAACTTCCTATGCTATTGGAGCCCTATTTAGGAAATCTTTTCCTGTGACTATGGCTTCAAGCATGTCTTCTATGTTTTCTTCTAGCAGATTCAAAGTTTCTGGTGTTGTATTTGGGTCTTTTATACATTTTGAATTTTTTCTTATTTTAAAGATAAAATAACCAAAACATATTAACAAACACACAGACATAAATAAAACAACATAAAAACAATAAAAGCAATACAGAATTTCAGACAAGGTGATAGGAAATTAATAATGGTTATTGTATTACATACTGGTATCTTCAAATTGGTTATTCAGATAAACAAATATAGGCATGTAAAATTGATCAAATAATTAAACATTAACGGTTCCTGTCAATAACACAATAGAAATTAGTAGTACAATTATCTTAGCTATCTTGTGTATATATATTCATATTTTCTCCCTTCTTTCTTTTCTCTTTTCCCTTACCCCAGTCATTCTTTCCTTTAGAGCAGTTTCTTTCCATTTCACAATATCTATTGTACCTTTTGGATTTCATTTATTCTTTCAGGTTCTTACAATAGGGAGACAATACGATGTTTACACATGTGAGTCTGATTTATTTTACTTACAAGTATGGTCTCTAGATACATCCACTTACATATAAAAGCCTCAAGTTTATCTTTCTTTATAATTGAGTTATATTCCATTATATGAAAAGGCCACATCTTTTTTATCCATTCCTCAGTTGATGGGCATTTGCGTTGTTTCCATGATTTAGCTATTACAAATTGTGCTGCTATAAACATGGGTGCACATATATCGCTGTGGTATGATGTTTTTAATTCTTCTGAGAAAATACCCAGAAGGGAAACAGATGGGTTGAACGGGACCTCTGGTTTTTTGGTTTTTTTGGTTTTTTTTTTATTTTTTCCGGTACCGGGAACCGAACTCACGACCTTGCGCTTGCCAGGCGGGCGCTGTGCCACTGAGCTAAATCCCCAGCCCCCAGACCTCTGATCCTAGTTTACTAAGGAATCTCCAGTCTGATCTCTACAATGGTTGCACCACTCTACACTCCCACCAACAGTGGAGAAGTGTTCCTTTTTCCCCACAGCCCTGCCAGCATTTGTTATTGGTTAATTTTTGAAGATAGCCATTCTTCCTGGGGTGAGATGGAATCTCAGTGCTGTTTTAATTTTCATTTCTTAAATGACTAATGATGTTGAACATTTTTTCATGTATTTATTTGCCATTTGTATTTCTTTATTTGAGAAGTGTGTATTCATCTCAGATGCCCATTTTTGGACTGGGTCTTCGAATGTTGGGAGGCCTGATTTTTTTTAAATTCTTTAAATGTTCCAGATAGAAGTTCTTTGTCTGAGGGACAGTTAGCTAAAAAATTTTCCCAACTCATGGGTTTTTTTTTTACTCTATTGGTGACTTCTTTTGATGTGAAAAAACTTTTCAATAAGAGGAGATCATAGTTGTTGATTCTTTGAAGTATTTCCCATGCAGTTTGGTTTTTGTTTATGAATGCTCTGCCTACCCCTATGTCTTCAAGATTTTTTTTTTTTTTTTTTTTTTTTTTTTTTTTTTTTTTTTTTTTGGTTTTTCTCCGGTACCGGGAACTGAACTCATGACCTTGCGCTTGCCAGGCAGGCGCTTTTGCCACTGAGCTAAATCCCCAGCCCCTGTCTTCAAGATTTGTACCTACTTTCTCTTCTAGTAGATTTAGTGTTTATCTTTTAATATTTAGATCGTTGATCTATTTTGACTTCAGTTTGGTGCATGGTGATAGACATAGATCTAGTTTCAATCTTTGGCATGTGGCAAGCCAGTTTTTTGAGCACCATTTATTAAAGAGGTTATCTTTCTTTCAGTGAACTTGTTTGGCCCATTTGTCATAGATAAGATGGCTAGGTGTGTCTGTGGCTGTGGTTGCATCTTCCAGTCTGTTCCATTGATCCTCAAGTCTGTTTTTTGCCAATACCATGCTGATTTTATCACAGTAGCTTTGCAGTATAATTTCAAGTCAGAGATTGTGATGCCTCCTACTTTCCCTTTGTTGCCCAGGATTGCTTTTGCTATTCTGGGTCTCTTCTGGTTCCAGATGAATTTTAGGAGTGTTTTCCTAGATCTCTCATGTATGCTAGTGGTATTTTGATTGAGATTGCATTTAATCTGTATAACAATTTTGGGAGTATGGCCATTTTCACAACATTTGTTCTTCCTATCCATGAGCAAGGAATGTCTTTCCATTTTCTGAAATGCTCTTTGATCTCTTTTTTCAGAGTACTGTGGTTTTCACAATATAGACCTTTTACTTCTTTTACCTTTCTGTCAGGAGCATAAGGGTTAAGAAGTTTAGGGGATTGGCTCAAGTGATCAGTGAGGTCAAATATACTAGAGTCAGGGATGGAAATTAAAGGATGATCACCCAAGATTGAGAAACTGGAGGACACCGGAGGGAAAGAATAAAATAGAACATATAGAAGTAGTCAGAAAGGGCAGAGAAAATATTTACTTACTTGAAAGTTTAAATTCAAGAAGTAGTTGAGGAAAGAGAGAGTGAGTCTATAGAAGAGAATGAAAAAAGGAAAAAAACATAAACATTGAAAAAGAAGGGAAAAAGAGAAAGAGAATGAAAATGAACGAAAGGAAAAAAGGAAGAAAAAGGAGATGAGAGAGAGGAGAGAAAAATAGAAAAAGAAAATATAAAAACTCCTAATACAAAAATAACTACTGAATACAGCAGAAAACAAGATGACATTCAATCAGACAGGAGAGGAATATCCTATCAGACAAACAAGGGAGAATGAGATTAGTAAAATACCTCTGGTGCTTACAGCTCTGTGGTAGTGTTCATATTTAATCCCAGAAATGTGTTGGGCATGGAGCTGATCTTTGCCTGTGGATGTGGGTCCTGGGACAGGACCTCTGCTGGTGGTGTTCTCCAGAATTCAACCACTGGCTCCTTGCTGCTGCATCAGACACTTCCACACTTCTGGTCTCACCAGTCACTCTGCCCTTCAAGTTTGTGTGTGTACCTGTGCACCTGGGATCTGGCTGTTTTCCTGGGCCTCCTGTCCTGGGGTTCCTGCCAGTCTACTCGACAAAGGCATATATCCTTACACTCCTCTCAAAGACCCCGTCGTCCTGTGCTCAGAGGCCCCACCTTCCCACAGACAGAATGGAAGAATCATGGGGCATGGACTCATTCTGTTTGCAGGTCCCACAGTCCCACAGAGGGAATGGAGAGATGGCAGGGCACAGACTCACTCTGCTCACAAGCCCCGACTGTCTCACAGACAGAATGGAGGAGGTGCAGACTCACTCTGCTTGCAGGTTCCCACAGTCCCACAGACAGAATGGGGAGGTACAGGTTCACTCTGCTTGCAGGTCCCCTCTGTCCTTCATTTTGAAATTTTTATACAGAGATAGGGATTTGGTTTCAATCTTCTTCATGTAGATATTCAGTTTTCCCAGCACAATTTGTTTAAAAAGTGGTTTCTTCAACACATGTTTTTGGCTCATTTGTCAAGAAGGACTTCAGTGTATTTGTGTGAGACTGTTTATGTGCCCTTCATTCTATTCCAGTGGTCTGTGTTGGAAAACCTTTGAATTTCTCCCCAAGTCAGTAAGGTTACCACCCTAAAATTTATTAGAAAACACACATGTCAAGTCAAGAGAGCTTCGCTGGTTATAACCGCTGGCTAGGGTAAAGTTGGACATGCACAACTAAGGAGACTTTCAGAGCTTCTGGTCTAAGTAGGATCTGAGGTGAAAACATTCCACTGTTGAAAGAGAGTGTCCCGCCTCCCGAGAAGGCTGAAAACCAAACACTCCCTAACCTCTTGTTTGACAGTGAAACCCTCTCCACTAGAGTAATGTATTATCCTTTGTTAGTCCCTCATCTCAGATTATCTCCTTAGTTGGCTTTCTTCCATCACACAGAAAACAGAAAGTGTTGCTGAGGAAATGGAAACTTGCCTGAGACTCTAAGCAATAGATTTGGAGTTGGATCAACATCTGTGGTAGGAGGTGCCTTGAGCAGTCACAGAAGCCTGGCTTTTTTCAGCATCAACTCTGGAAGAGTTGGAAAGTCTATCTTTGCAACTGGGTGGCAGAATATCTGCTGAATCTCATGGAATTGGCTTTGGCTACTTACCCCATGTCTCAAGCCAGAAATTTTTCTCGAGATTATATAGTACTGGACCTGGTATGAAGAAGAGGCCCTGTTCTGTGCAAAAGACATGCTCAGATGTCACAGAAAATCCCTGCAACCATTCCTCTGGTCAAAATTGATGTTTATGAGAAGATGGAGGAGATTTGAAAGGGGAAATGATGGCTAAATGCCAGCCCGAAATCCTTTAGATGAAGGCATCTGCAAGAAAGAGCCTTTGGTCTTCTTCTCTTCCCAGGGTAGAAGAACAAGCCCTATAGGAGGAAACCATGACTTGTCCTTGTTCCTTAATAACTATGGAATAATCATATAACTAGCTTCTCTCCTAAGCAAGCTTTCCAAGTATTTTTCCTATCCCATCCAAGTACAATAATATTTAGAAAGAAAGTCATTTAATTTTTAGAAAAAGGCTTTGGCAACTCCTCCTAGCTCTTTTTCTGGGGATGTTGGTCAGTGGATACTGAGACCAAACTTTTGAAGAATATTGAACTGCTTTACATTCTCATGGGACTGCACTATCCTAAAATCCCACTTTCCATCAATGGACTCTCTCAGACTACATTGTTTTTCTTATCCCCAATACTAGTGTTTCTCAATAATTTTGACTTAAAGTGATTTCTCTTTCTTTGTAAGCTGAAAGACTTGGTTATTCTTTATGTGAACATCAAGAAACTACAAGTAGAAGAGACTCTCCAAAGGCAAGGTTGTGAAGAGCTGATCCTATCAAAAAAGGAAACCTTGGAAAAAATTTGACAGGAATCTCAGGGTAAGGTGACTTGTAAACTTGCTTAGATATAGAACCTTAGACATGAAATGAGATTAAAAGCTCAACAATGGTTAGCCCTACAATAATGCATGGGATTCTCTCAATTTGGAGTCTGAGAAGATTGTTTTCCCTAAGAGCAATGACCCTGTCCCTCTGCCTTAAATTGGTTTCCCATGACCACTGAGTAAAATGATGTGAACATCTCCTGATAAACACATTTCTTGTGATGATGCAGATGTAACTACCAGGGCACATTAACCTTCTGTATATAGGAACATGCTTTGGCTACACTGATTCTGAGTAATGTAAAGGTTAATCAAAATGATCTTTTCTTCATTAAAATTTTGCTAGTTCTTCACTTGTTCAAAAAGTGTTTGTGACCATCCAGGCCATGTTAACATTTTTTTAATGTTCTGAGAATCTCACATTTTTAAGTTTACATATCCCAAAATAAAAGCCAGCCACAGCAACAAATTTTCTCAGCCTCTCTTCAAGCTAGGATATGATGAACATGTGACCAAAGCCCCGATAGATCCCACATATGGGAGACTTTCTTTTGGAAGCAACTGATTTGAATAAATGGATATGGTGTGGAGTCTGTTGGTGAAAGTAGCCACGGGGACCTCATCTTCTAGAAAGAGCAATGGCAAGAGTTCTGACTTCTGGTAGCCAGGATGAGCTTCAGGGTCACTGCCCAGCAGCCATGTGTCCTAAAATACAGTGTGTTAATAAAATATTTGAAGGACCTTAAGACCAACAGATCAGGAAACAATTGCCTTTGAAGTAATAGTTTGTTGTTCTTGCATCCCAAGAGGATGTGCCATACCCTGGCCGGGGGCACCACAGAAGCACGAGGATTGACCAGCACAGAAAGAAAGGGAGGAACTCTAGACCAAAGCTTTTAAGGTGATCTCTCTGGGAAGGAACAGGCTAGTCTGGATAAACAGGCTTAGGACTGGCCAGCATGAATAATTTTAGTGGGCTCTGAGATATAGAGACTCTCTCTATTTGTCTGGTACCTAGCCTGGGATAACTAGGACAGGCTAACAGTGGCCTAGAGTATAAGAACTCAGTAAGGAGGTGTATGGAGCTGTAGAGTCTGGGTCAGTTGTTTTGTATTTGAAGACCATGCCCTCAGTGAGTTAGCTGCTTACTGTCTCCAGGGACTGGCTGCCCTGAGCCAGAAGTCCCTCCGAGGGCAGCAAGGCTCAGGTTGAAGACACCAGAATATAGAAAAAACATAGTTAAAACATCAGGGCCTGCCTAGAAGTGGTCTTCTTCTATAATTTAGCCAATGTTCTTGGCTATATTGCTTCTAAACTTTTTTCTCTCCTTCTGGAGAGTCTATGACATCCCTTAAAAATTCCATTTTCACTTTGTCTAGCGAAAATGATTTTGATTTTTGTAATCAAGAGCCCTGACTTATACACCATGAAAAATATTTGGATAAGAAAGATGTGGTATTTTTATACAATGGAGTATTACTCAGCTATAAAAAGATAAACTCGAGGCTTTTGTAGGTAAATGGACACAATTAGAGCCCATACTCATAAGTGAAATAAATCAGACCCACACGTGTAAACATCACATTGTCTCCCTGGTGTAGGAACCTGAAAGAATAAGTAAAACTCAAAATGTACAACAGATAATAGGAAAGGGAAAGAAACTGCTCAAAGGAAGGAATGACTGGGATGAGGGAAAGGAGAAAAAAGAAAGAGAAGGCAAAATATAAATATATATATGAATAGCTGCAATAACTGTATTGCTGATGTCTGATGATATATTGAAAGGAACAGTTAATGCTTAAAATTTTTTATGTTCTAACCAATTTTGCATGCTTATGTCTGGTAATCTGAGCAACTGATTTGAAAGTAACAATATGCAATGGAACTATTGTGGTGAATTCCTACCATCTTGTCTAGTGAAACTGTATTGTCTCTAGTGTTTTATCCAATAATTATTTTCTTATTCTCTTTAATGGTTTGAACAATCTTCCATTCTTACATCTGGTAATCTGAGCAACATAGTTGAAGAAAATAATATGTAATATAACAACTACTGTTAATTCATATTATTTTGTCTTGAAACACTGTGTCACTTTAAATGTCCTTGCTTTGTTTTGTTTATGTTTGTGATGCTGGTATGTTGCTATTGTTCTTTTTTTTTCTTTTCTCATTTACTACTTTCTTTAAAATAAAATTTTTAAAAAAGCAATGGGGGAAGAGTGATCATATAACAAATATCAGTTATTATTACCATCATAATCACTTTGCATCCTAGTACAGAAAAATGACTGACATTCCTGAGAACCCATTATATACTAGGAAACTGAGGCACACTTCCAATGTCATGAAATGCCTCATCCCAAGTGTTTCATGCCCTGTCCATCATACCATGGGTTCCCGGCTATTGGATTTCAATGACCAGTAAAAGGGAAGAAGGAAAGAAGGGGGAAGGGAGAGGGAGAAAGAGAAGGAAGGGAAGTAGGGAGGAGGGAAGGAAGTAAGAAAAGGAGGAGATAAAAAGGATGAAAAATGGTAGTCTGCTTTCTAAAATACATGAAATGAGCCCTAATTATTATTTTCTATCACTATAATTTTCTAAAAGAAAGGACAATGTCCTTAAACAGGAAGGGTCATCCCATGAAGCAGAATATTTCAGATTACACTGCATTCAACTCTTCATAATGGTCTAGTAGTAAGAGCAACAATTTTCTGTTCTGAATACAACTGATACCAAAAGAACAAAGTTATGTTCTTAGCTTTTGAGAATCTAAGTAAGCATTTGCAGGTCTGTAGCAGAGATAATAGACTGAAAACCAAAATGCTTTGGTTTACAAATACCAGGATCCTGTCAGAGAAAATACATTTTTATTCTACAATATTGACTTTACCTATCAAGGGAAAATGCTAGAAAGAAGGATTCTATACATAAACAAACTAGGAGAAAAGCTGATGATGTAAGAATATTTGTCCATCCCAAAGGAGATTAAAGATTTACCAGAGAGATCTGGAGGGTGGATGACTAGTGCCTAGGTGCTCCCTGAGTCTAAGTCCTGGTGTCAGAGAGTGGCTTATACCAAAAATCACATGTAAATTTTGGAAAACCAAAGATCAGGGGAGCCACTGCCTGGTTTCTTGAGTTATATTCAGAGACTGTGCTTGAAGAGGAGCCCCACATCCACACTGAGAAGCACAGCAGCAATGGAGGAGCCCATGGACCCAGCACACAGACACAAGAGAGGGCTGCACGTGACTATGAATGTGGGTGAAGCTGAACACATCCTTGCCCCAGAAAGGGAAGTAGAAACAGCTGGATGGACTGGCAGTGGCTGAGCAAGAACAGTGTAAGTCAGAGATAATAAATACTAGGACTGTTAGAGGCTACAGTGAGGTCAAGGTTAAAAGACAAACTTGTGGAGCAAAGAACAACACAGTCAACAGCTAGGACACCCTGCTTGGTGCCAGATCACAGAGATGGCACATCCAGCTGCTATGCTTCTGCCACAAAGAAGGCTCGTCATCCTGGAGAATGGAATGAGGTAACAGGGAAGGGACATGACTATTAATTGGCTGAATTTACATCCTGGAATAACTGTGCCACAAAATTTGAAATAACTATTACTTTAACTTTAAATTACTTTAACTTAGTAAGATTGTTTTCCATTTCTGCCTGAGTTAAACTCACCAAAAGACAACATGAACTTTTTTTCCTATGCTTGAATGTGTGCCTGTTATGCTCAAAGGAAGGTTGACTGACAATCTATCTGTCAAACAGAATAATAACAAAGTGTATTTTTTTGCTGACATCAACCATCAGACAAACCAAAGGATAAGTACTGGTAAAGCTCCAAAAGACAAGAAAGAGGATAGCTTTTTTTTTTTTTTTTTTGATGATAGCTTATTAATATTCACCTGGGGACATCTGTAGCTGATGGTTAACCTAATCCAAAAGCATTAGAAGAAATAAATGAGTTAAAAGTTTCATTGGAGAATGGGGCTGAGGGTGAGAGAGATGTGGCTGAGGACTCATAGTTTTAATCATAGGATTACAAGATATTAAAAACAAATATAAGCTGGAGATATAGCTCAGTGGCATAAGCACCTGCCTGGCAAGCGCAAGGTCATGAGTTCGATCCCCAGTACTGCAAAAAATAAAAAATAAAAAAATAAAAAATAAAAAAAAATATATATATATATATATATAATATAGTCTTTCAAGTCCAGTTTGAGTCATTGCTTTGCTTCTCCCTATCTAGTTTTTAAGCTTAGGGTCTATAAAACACTATCAGTTAATAGCAGATTATCAAGAAACAACAAAAAGGAAAAAGATAAAATATTAGTCTAGGATCCCTCTTCACACTTACAAGGACTTCAACATCAGCTCAACATTAACTTTTTTCCTTCTCTAGTCCTTAAGCATCCTGATACAATTGCTCTAAATACATTCAGGTTCCATGAAGCAATGTGAACAATGATCTTCTCATTCTTTTCCAAGATCCTCTCCCACCCCTGGTGTGAAGATCAAGGCCAGAGTTCTATAGGTTCTAAATTAAGTTTCTCTCCAGACCTCTCCTGAATGCACAGCAAAATTTACAGAATGTTCCACAATCCACCCATGCGGGTATCAGTTCTCAAATCAGTAGCCAGTGCTGTTATAATATGCTGGATCAATCTTCTTACTAGATGAATCACACTTTGTAAATTAGAAGTCTTAAAACTGAATATGTACTCCTTCTTACCTTTCTTTTCCTCCATATCAATCACATTTTACTGCATAAGATAGAAGCACTACATAGGTATTTCAACAGAAAGGGCATTAATGCAGAGATTTAGACTCTTTAAAAAGTATTGGAAGTTCCTTTGTGTGCATGTACTAAACTCATTTTTTCCCAAACTTTTTTATATAACTCTTATGCTTCTTAAAGCTCATTTTAGACATTAATTTAGTGTAAGATTTCAGCTATTTACTCCCACCAGCATTTTTTGTTCAGTGCTCATGTATTAGGCCCCGTTTTACACCAGGCATTGTGCCAGGAGGTAGAATAAGTTTCCATGTCAACAAACTGTAACAGGTGGCATAGGAAGCCACATTTGTAGGGATGGTATTGTAATAGCCCTGGAGAAAATATTTAATTTAATTTAGTCACATTTCCCATCATGCTTAAATTCGTATGAATATAATTGTAAATAAATACCACTGTAAAGAAACAGAAATGCAAGTTATGGAGTGATTATAGCACTTATACCATATGTACTCCAACTAAAAGAAATTCTTGGAGACTGTAGGAACAGAATAAAAGAGCTCAGCTAGGCTTTAGGCCAGGTCACAACAACCTTGGTTGCAATTTCAAGGTCAGAAAAACTGCTGCCACAACTTCTGTCTTCACTGCCAATGTCACAGCTGCCTCTTACTCCAAGAGGGTGACAGAACTGTAGAACATGAATGTGGCTCCATGGAAAAATCATGCCTTATAAAGCCAACCTTCAGTTGCCACTGCCCTAGGGACAATGGTCTTCCTTCTGTTTGCCAATATCTCAAAGGATGGTCCCTGTGCCCTAGCAGCAAGGAAGTCTGGGGCTTTTCCAAGATGGCTTTTTAGCCTTCAGGCCAAAAGGTCAATGTGAAGTTTTTGCAATATACCAATTTAAGGGCCAGGGAAATCACTACTATAGGGTCTATGGGCCCAGAAGACTCACTGTGACTCTATTTATTACCTGGCCTCCCGTTTGTCTCCCATGTAATAGTATTTTGCAACAATGCTTCAGGCCTGAGATACCAATATCAACTTGTACCCTGTGTCCAGCATCCTTAAAATGTTTAAATATTCTCTTTTCCTCAGTGACTGGTTATCTGAGCAAATGGTCATAGGCTTTTCTGGGGAAGGGCTGGGAGAATCACTAACATGAACACTTGCCAGGGTGTTGCTGGGCCCTTTCTGCTAGAAATATGTTCTCTTCTTCATTCAAACAAGCTTAAAACAAGCTCAGGTCTGGAAAGTAACAAAGGGATCGTGACTGGGGGTGGCTAGCTGCATTCAATTTTTCTATCATCCATTCTTTATTTCTCTGGATTGCACAAATTAAGTGACAACCTCACTGCCTTCCTATATCTTGTTCCAAAGAAATACATCTTCCGTTAACCAAATCTGTCACCTTCTTACAGCTCCGACCCATCCCACCCCACCTCCATGTCACTCTGATTTTGTGGCTTCATTTTTCTTATGGTTAGGTACTACCTTGTGGTCTTTATTATTTTAGACTCTTATCATGTCTTTGTTATCAGAAAGCCCAGTTCTAGATCAGCGTCTCCTATCAACAGACTGGCCTACAAGGACAACCACCAAGGAGAATCTGGCAATCTGGTGCTCCCCATTGCAGCATTCTTTATCATGTTGACGAATACGCTGTCCCCAGGGCTCTTCCTCCAAACAAAGTCAGCTTGTGAGTCTTCTGACCTTAGGTGGTTTGTCCACTCTAGCTCAAACTCTGCTCCACTTCCTATTTTGCTTTTTGTGAGCCTTTGCATTCTTCAGATTTCCAAATCATCATTTCCTTGAGTCATTTCCAAATCACATATCCTGGAAGAATGCTCTGGTGTTGGTGGACTTCCCTTTATAGTCTAATTTCCCTCTATACAGAACCAGTTCCATACATTTTTTTCTCCCAGCTCCTTTTGGCCCATGTTGGTGAGACCTTGCAGCTCCTCCTAAGTCAGGTCCCTTCCCTTAGCTGAGTCATATTGTAATTCCCTAATTACTGTTCCGGTAGCCCAGATAAGAGGTGGGCATAGATCCTGAAAGGGTTTCATATCGTACTGCATGGCTGAGTCTTCTTCCTTACCTTCCAGCAGAAGAGGAGCACAGTCCTTTAACAGGAAGTTGTGCAAGCTTAAAGGGTTCAGAGGGATGTAGAGATTCAGTATCCTCTAACGCACTGACCCGGATGTGTCCATCCACTCTTTCCCAATGAGGGCCCTGACCTTGGTGTCACAAACTGTCTAACACTAGGAATTCAACTTCCTCTGAAGTTAGTGCTATTACTCTTATAACTATGCTCTACACCTGATCCTCATTTTTTTCTGTCCTCCAGCTTTAGAAGAAGCCTCTATATGCTGTCAAAAAGGCCTCTCTTTTTTAACTTAGCCTTTAATTAATGATTAATATCCTGCGGCTTTTCATTGTCTTACTCCTGTGCGTTAATTATCCTTAGGAATACACATTTAATTCCACAGTACTTACAATTAACTATTCCACCAAACTTCTCCTGCATCGATTGTATTGTTCCTATCTCTACATTCCCTTCTGTTACCCTTTAGATCTAAAATGTCCCACAGCTGTCATGTGTTCAGAGATGGGGCTTTTGGAAGGCGATTGGATAAAGAGGTCACAAAGCTCATCACTGGATAAATCCAGTGAAGAGTTCATAGCAGAATGAACTATTAGGCAGTAGGGCCTGGTTGAAGCAGGTAGGCCACCGAGACTGTGACCTTGGAGAACCTCCCTCTGTCTCTGGCCCCCCCTTCAGCTTCCTGGCTCGCCTGGGCTGTGCAGCTTTCCTTCAGCAGCTTCTTCTGCCATGGCATTTCTACCTTAAAGCCAGCTGACTATGGACTGAAGCCTCTGAGACCATGAGCCAAAATAAACTTTTTCTCCTCTGTATATGTCAGGCACTTTATCTCAGCAATGAAAAAGTGACTATACACTTTCCACACACCAGCAGTGAAAGTGGAATTGGATAAACCACTATAGTACGCCAGGAACTGTCAGTGTTCTACCCACTACCAGCAATGCTGTCCTCAATGCCAATTAGGTGCCCGGTACCCTGATCCAAAATTTCACTGTATATACAGCTTCCTTATACCATACCTACACCAATGATCCTAGATGCAGTACACATAGAAACACAATCTGAAAGAAGATTTTCATACAGGAAGTTCAGTGGTGAATATTCTCATGATCAACAGCAGTGGGAGAGTGAAGGTGGGAGGACTGAGCAAGAAGAAGGGGTTATACTCCAGTGCCAACTCCCACAAGAACTCCAGAGCTAGTGTGGTAGATTAACTATTGGTCAACTTGTAACACACAGCTGAACTGAGTCAACGTGGTTCTGGGTGTGGAAGGCTTACCTGAGGATTGTTACCAACAGCACAAAAAGAGAACCGGAGGGGAAGATGGTGTGCTGTTGATTCTCCTGGAGAAGCCTGTCACACTGGTTTTCCTGATATGAACTCAGCTGTTTTCATCATTGGAGGAGCTTGAGTCCTCACTACTGCTGAGGATGGCTGTGGTGCTCTTTGGGGGAGCTCTGGTCCTTACGTTGAGCATTGCTTCCGGGCTCTAGTGCAGAACCCTCAGACTACTGGCACAGATCCTCCATCCTGCTGGTACAGACTTTCTAGCTTCCACCACTGACCTTTGGGCCTTCCCAGTGCAGATCCTTGATACAGACTTATGTGAGACATTGTTGTGGACTCTAGATCTCCAGCTGGACTTGTGCAGGACATTGCCATGGGATCCAGGCCCTCAGCTGGATTCTTTGCATCTCTAGTGTGTGGACAGATCTTCCATGCTTTTTTGCATTTGGCTCTTTGGGTGAATATTATAAAATAATCCTATACATTTTGTGTCCTGTATTAAATCTTTTCCCTTGAAAACCCTGGCTACAACAGCTGGAATGCCCAGTTTTTAGGTAAGGTGTGTAGACCTCTATAGGCCCACCGTGAAGGCTGACCCCAGGGAAGGGAATGATCTGGGGTAAGGTGGCATTCTTCTTCAGTCAAGTACAGTTCCTGGAGAGCAACTCAGCAACCAACACTTCCAACAAGTAGTGGATTGAGTGTGTCCTACAAGGAGTATTTGGGCAGCATGATACATATTCACTGTCACTCAGGAAACACTGCAGTTGGACTGATGTCCTTGATTTCAAAAGAGTAGTTTGAATAAGCCAAGATGTTACAGATGTTGGAGCTCAAGATCCAGGATATCACACTCAGAGATGAAGTAGAAATACATGATTACTATCCTGTAGGACCAGGACTTGGATGAAGTGATCAAGAGACACCGGACTCACAATGTAAGGAGGCACTCACTCCTCAAATTGCAAGATAAGGACTTGCAACTTTACCCTGAGAATGAGGACATCTTCACATTTTTATATCTTAGGCACCATGAGCACCTTACCTTCCTTCTACTCCTACCATCACAGACAAAAAATCATTGTAATAAAAATGGACTGACTCATATGAAATTTTAGTGAGTTTTTTTAATGGATTGTTTGGCGCCTCAAATAAAAATTGAAAGCCAGACTGCTAAAGTCCTACTTAATTTGAGAAAGAAAACTCTAAGTCCTAAACATATCATAGGTCATCACACTGAGCAAATACTTTAAGACATGCTGAGGGTACGTAAATGGCAAATACTATTCAGCCATTTAAAATATATGGTTAGAGGATGGGAGTGGTGGAGCACACCTGTAATCACAGGACTCGGGGGACTGAAGCAGGAGGATCGTTGCAAGTTCGAGAACAGCCTGGGCTACAAAATGCGCTCAAGGCCAGCCTGAACTGCATAGCGAGACCCTGTCTCAAAAAGACAAAAATAATAATAATAACTATTATTATTCCCTTGCTTCAGAAGCCATGCTGCAAGTCTATCTGGGTGCCAACTGCCTTGTGCCACATTTTATATGGGTACTGCCTTGGTAGTGCATCTCCTATCCCATCATTTCAGTCGATGGGTAGGGAAATAGATTTTCCTCCAAACTTTTAGGCAAAAGTGGGCTTCTGTTTGGGTTATGCTTTTCCCCTTTTGGTTAATAGTCAGGCCACAGGCATGACAGGCAATGAGCAGGTGATGAACCAATGGAAAAGTGTTCAAAAACTCCCGCATTAGCTAACAAGCTTCTGAATGCATCACTGTAGTCCACAGAGAAGGCTGGAGATGGTAGCAAGAAGATGCTGTATCAGCTACTACCACCTTGAAACAAAGTGGTGTCTCTTTGGACTTTAAAATTATTCCTATGCGGCTTACTTTATTTTTGTTTAATCAAATAAACAAGGGGGTTTTTCCACAGGGGGAAAAAATAAAATAAAATATATGGTTAGGTGAGGATGACAGATCCTATCAGAAAAACGCTCATGTATAATTGCACATATATAAATATATACACAAATGCACATACATTTATACATGTATCTCTCTACTCTAAAAAGACAAATTTAAGCATCTTGTCCTTCATACTCCTAAGAAAGAGCTATTTCCCTTTCTGAGGCTCTCTGCATTTTGAAGGCACGGTGTACCACTTTTGGGTCTGTTATACTGTCAGTATAAGGACCTAAAATATTGCTAGTTTTAAGTGAGCTCCAGGCAAATCAAGCTCTCCAGCGGGTTCAAGCTGAAGTGTGAATAGTCAGCCTCTGGCCACCATGATCCTGTGAATCCGTAAGTGTCTGTGGAAGACAGAGACAGTATTTAGAGGCTATGACAAGCTGCTTCAGAAGACTCACAACAGACAACCCCAGAGTTTTGGAGCAAGCAAATAATTTCCTTGTGAGAAACATCACTTGGCTTGCTGCTGGAGCCTGTGGAGACTGTGACTGATCACAGACTACCACGTGACTAAGTGACCTGGGGTGGTCATCACGGACTGAGGTCATCATGAACTGGGGTCAAACAGGCTCAGCCATACCTTGCATCAAGTAGAAAAGGTATGTTCAGTCAGGCCCAGGTCATGAGAAAGTTTTAGGAAGTAACTTAAACTTCTTCAATAAATACCACATCCTCCTTCTATACTGATACTCTCTTTTCTCATTTATACCTTTGGCTTCAAAGGGAGTGAGTGTATTACAGCCAGTTTGCTGTGGAGAAAAACAAGCCTTGTTTATAGATGTGCTCAAAGTCCTCAGCATCAGCCAGAAGTTACAGTGAGTGGACTTGGAACAACAGCGGGAAGGAATGTGTTCTCTGCCTTGAGGAATTATGGCCTCAACTGTGAATATTCCTTCCCATGACCACTGTTGCTTCATTCTTAGTGACTTGAAACTGGACACATTGCTGGATATAGACCTGTGAATAATGTGATGTGTGTAGCTTCCAGAAAAAATTTTAAATATTCAGTTTCCTGTTTCTCTCTCTTCTACCAGTTAGAAGATAACAATGATAACTAGAGCTCTAGAAGCTATCTTGGACCAAGGGATGAGGGCCACACCCTAAATATAATGAGGCAGTAACAGCCTCGTGTAACCTCACTCAAGACTTCATGAGAGACAGTAATACAGTCTTTCTAGTTTAACCCACTACCTTGAATTTTTCTGTTAAAGTGTAGCTGATCTGAACCCCAGTGGGTATGATGGCAAAACATTAATGATATAACTTGATGGTCAGTGTTCTAGAAGAAAAACGATTTGAAGACGAAAGAGAAAGAAATTTAAGAAAGAGTTCCATGTACATTTTGGGTTTTTTTTGTTTGTTTGTTTTTTTGTTTTCCATGTACATTTTGAACGGCCTCAAGGTACCAGCGATTTGTGTTCTAAGGAATGCGCCGCACGAAGTTCCTCCCATGGGGGAGGTTTTCAAGTGTTCAGATGGGAAAGATGATCGCTCCATCGGCTGCCTTCCCCAGCTACTCCCTGCTGCTCAAAGAATTCATAAACAGAATGCCCATGGTGGCAGGAGGGGAGGTTATGCTTAAGTTCAACAAAATAAACTTTCCCTAGCAAAACTGACTTAACTACCACTCTTTTGAGTACTCAGCTTGCCAGCACCAGAAACCAGCCTTGAGCTCCCCATTTTTGGGTGGACTACCCATCTCTCTGAGACCCAGAATCCAGACAACTTGGAAATAACAATTTAATGAAGAGAAAAAAAGAAGTAGAGCTTGAGGAACAGGGAAGGAGCTAACAGGAAAGCTACAGAGAAATTGGCAAAACAGACCACAGCGCAAAGAAAAAACTGAAGCAGTCTGGAAGCTGACCTTGCCTCCCAGGAAAGGAACACTGTCTCTGGAGACACAAAGTGAGCCCTAGAGTGGGACGCTCCAGGAGAAACAACAGACTGGGCCAGAAGTGGGGACCCAAAGTGACTCTGTCCCCCCAGCAGGCAACAGTTGAAGAAGGAATCTAGAGCACTGCCCACAATACTGCAAGAGTGTTTAATCAGGTGCTGTTTGAGGAAGGAGTTTATTATTTAAGATTGAGACTCGGAACTGAAAAAAACAACTTCACTTCCGGGTTCCCAGTGCAACTCTCCCACAGTAACTAGGTGACAGACGGTCGTAGGAGACAGTTACAGAGAGGGTGAGGACCAGACATAGACTGCCTGAGAAGTTTAAACTCAAGCCAAGAAGGACATGGGACCCCACCCTCCATGGTGAGAAGCCAGGGCTACCTGCATGGCTTTTAGAAGCAGATAGGTATGAAAGTGCTGGCAGTAAGTATAAAAGGTTATGGGAGCTCTAGTCCTGCGGCCTACAGCCAGCACAGATCAGAAGTCTGCTTTTCCCATTTACCAACAGGAGCAATGTGACAATTGATTGACTGTCAATTTGAGTAAGTAAAGCCCAACTAAATAGGCTCACCACAGTTCTGAGTGTGGAAGCCCCACACTCACTGGCCCTTAATACTCCCTAGGATAATCTTAGGGAGCATTATCAGCCAGAATCCTATAAAAGAGAAATGAAGAAGGAAGGATTGCTTCTCTACTCTTTGGAGGCGCTCCAGTCTTCACTTTCACCTTGGTCATCACCTCTTGCTTCCAGCACAGACTGTTCAGCCTTCTGTTGCAGACCCTCTGGCCTCCTGATAGCACTCACATGGGACAGTACACAGAGCTCCATGCCTTGGACTGGACCCTTCGGATCCCCAGTGTGCAGACAGACCTTTTGCACTCTCCCACACCTGACTCTGTGGGCAGCCATGTTAGCCAATTTGTAAATGTTTATATATGAATATGTTATATTATATCTGTTTCTCTAGTAAACACTGACTGATACAAGCAAAGACACACCTTTACTTGGATGGGAGCCTTAGCCTGAGATGCATGGACAGAGGGCTCTCTGGAACAGGTGGATACTTGAAAACCTCACAGGCCATAAATTCAGATGGAGAAAACCAGGCCATGCTGGATTCTAGGTCTGTGGAACTTAGAAAGAAACCAATTGGGGCTGGGGATATAGCTCAGCGGCATAAGTGCCTACCTGGCAAGTGCAAAGTTGTGACTTGAATCCCCTGTACCACAAAAAAAAAAAAAAAAAAAAAAAAATCACCCAAAAATAAAAGGAATTTTTCTTCCTCATTTTTTCTCTTTCTTCTTCACTTGTTTTTGGGGGCCTGGGTAACTTTCCATTTTCCTTTTTTTTTTTACCTTTTTTTCCTTTTAATTTTTCCTTTTTTAATTCAGTTTTTTTTTTTTTTTTTTGGTTTCTTCTTTTTTGTTACCTCTGTCTAATTCTATTAATTTCCTCTTAGCACTTAATAGGATCCTTTGACTTTCCTCTCCTCTTTCTCTTCTATTGATTAATTTCTCAAAATTTTCTTCTTTTGTTCTCCCATTTCCTACTCTATCTTCTCTAGTAAGCTGCTAAGCTTTAGTAATCCTAGAGAGCTAGTTAATTCTACACTATTGCTGCTGAATTCTTTTTTACTATTATTGGAGGTATAGTTTTCACATTCAGTAAATATTTATTCCACCTCAATATTTTTTGGTTTGTCTTAGCATATATACTATAATCATACACCTCTTTTCTGTGATTAAAGGTGGTACATTATTGATTCTGATAGTACATCAGTGTACAGTTTTTTGAACCAGGTGTGGTGATGCACTCCTGTAATCCCAGCACTCAGGAGACTATCCTGGGCTACAAAGTGAGCTCATGGCCAGCCTGAACTGCATAGCAAGACCCTGTCTCAAAAAGACAAAAAATAAAAGTATACAGTTTGTCCTTGATGTTATTATTGTTCCTAATTTATTTGTTATTATAGCTGTGAAGGTTTACATCAGAAAAGAGACCACAAATAAATAACTTAATAGCACACCCCAAGATCCAAGAAAAACAACAAAAATCTAAATCCAAATCTAGTACATGGTAGGAAAATAAAGATCAAAACATAAACTAAGGAAACTGAGACAAAAACATACAATGAATAAATGAATCAAAAAGCTGGTTATCAAAGAACTTCTATCTAGGACATATAAAGAATTTTTAAAACTCAGGCCTCCCAAATTCAAAGACCCAATCCAAAAATGGGCATCTGAGATGAATACACATTTCTCTAATGAAGAGATACTAACGGTGAACAAATACATGAAAAAACGTTCAGCATCATTAGTTATTCAAGAAATGCTAATTAAAACAACACCGATATTCCATCTCACCCCAGAAAGAATGGCTATCATTAAGAAATCAACCAATAGAAATACTGGCGAGGCTGTGGAGAAATAGGAACCCTTCTCCACTGCTGGTGGGAATGCAGACTGGTGAAACCACTGTGGAAATCAGTCTGGAGATTCCTGAGAAAACTAGGTCTAGAGGTCCTATTCAACCCAGCTATACCCCTTCTGGGTATTTTCCCAGAAGATCTAAAAACATCATATCACAGTGATATATGTGCACCTATGTTCATAGCAGCACAATTTGTAAATGCTAAAATGTGGAAGCAACCCAAATGTCCATCCACTGAGGATTGGATAAGAAAATTGTGGTACTTTTATATAATGGAATATTATCAGCTATAAAGAAAGATAAACTCGAGGGCTTTATAGGTAAATGGTCACAACTACAGACCATACTCATAAGTGAAATAAATCAGACATGCACATGCAAGCACCACATTGTTTCACTAGTGTAAAACCTGAAAGAGTTAATTTAAATTAGGAGGTATGATAGACATTGTCAAACGATAGGAAAACACTCAAGGGTAAAGGGCAACTGGGATGTGGGAAAAGAGAAGGGAAAGAAGGAGAAATTTTGTATGTATGTATATACAAGATAGTTAACATAGTTGTTCTACTGTCTTCTATTTCTTTACTGAAAGAAACTGTTAATGAGTCCTTGATTGATCAATATTGCATGTCTCTATCTATTTTCATGAGAAACCACTTTGAAGATATCAATATGTAATACAACAAGCATTGTTAATTTCCTACCACTTGTTTGTAACTCTGTATTGTCTGTACTGTTCTTTTGCTATTTTGTAAAATGTTGTCTGTCTGTTAATATTTTCCTCCTTTTATTTTTAAAATAAAAAAAAACACATTTGCAAAAATCCTCAAGATACTGTCAAGCAGAATGCAACAAATCATCAAAAAGATCATACATGACTCAGTAGGATTGTTCACATAGATGTAGGAATGATTCAACACATGAAAATCAATAAATGTAATACATCACATAAGCAAGCAAAGACAAAAATCATATGATAATCTCAACTGATATAGAAAAAACCTTTGATAAAATCCAACATCCATTCTTAGTTAAAAAAAAAAACCTGAAAAAATAGATATAGAAGGACCTTATCTCAATATGGTAAAAGCCATTTATGACAAACCAATGGCCAACATCATATAAAATGGGGAAAAGCTGAAAGCTTCCCCTCTAAAATCAGGAACAAGACAAGGACATACACTAGCATCACTCCTGCTCAATATATGTCTCAAAACATTCCCCAGAGCAATCAAGCAAGAGAAAGAAATAGAAGGGATATGTGCAGGAAAGAAAAGAGCCAAATTATCACTATTTGCAGGTGACATGATCCTCTACGTAGAAGGCACCAAAACTACACCAAGACTTTTAGAATTAATAACCAAATTCAGCACATAGCAAGATATAAAATTATTACACAAAAATCAAAGGTAGATGAGCATTGTGAGGCACATCTGTAATCCCAGCATTCAGGAGGCTGAGGCAGGAGGATCACTGTGAGTTCAAGGCAAGCATGAACTACAAAGTGAGTTTGAGGCCAGCCTGAACTGCATAGAAAAACCCTGTCTCAAAAAGACAAAAAGGGGCTAGGGATAAAACTCAGTGGCATAGCATCTGTCTGGCAAGTGTAAGGTCCTGAGTTTGATTCCTAGTACAAAAAAAAAAAAGACCAAAAAAAAAAAAATCAATGGTATATCTGTACACAAATAATGGACTCGAAAAAATTAGTAAAACAGTACTATTCACAATAGTATTAAGAAAAATTAAGCACTTAGGAATTAATCTAGCTAAGGAAATAAAAAATCTCTACAATAAAAACTATACTACTCTGAAAAAGGAATTTAAAGAGGACATCAGCAGTGGAAAGTTATTCCTTGTACCTGGATAGACAGAAGCAATATTATCAAAATGGCCATTCTTCCAAAACTGCTATACAGATTTAATGCAATCCCAGTCAAAACACCAATAGTATTCCTCATAGAACTAGATAACACAATCCTAAAATTTACATGAAACAAGAAAAGACCCTAGAATAGCAAAAGCAATATTGGATAATAAGAGCAAAGCAAGAGGAATCACAACCCCAGGCATCAAGTTATACTACAAAGCTACAGTGATAAAAACAGCATGGTATTTGGGCGGGAGACATGTGGATCAATAGAATAGAATAGATAATGCAAAAACAACTCCAGGCACATTCAGCTAACTATATGATCATTGACAAAGTGGCGAAAACATACACTTAAGGAAAAATAGCCTCCTTAATGAATGGTGCTAGAGCAGAGTGTGGTGGTGTACACTGTAATCCCAGCACTCTGGAGGCTGAGACAGGAGGATTGCTATGAGTTCAAGGCCAGCCTGGGCTACAAAGCAAGTTCAAGGCCAGCCTGCACTACCTAACAAGATCCTGTCTCCAAAAAAGGAAAAAAGAAACAGTGCTGTAAAATAGTTGAAACTCTTTATAAACATATGTATAGTCAAGGACTTTCTGAACAGAACCCCTATTGCATAAGAAATAACACCAAGAATCAACAAATGGCATCATATCCAATTAAAAATTTTCTGCACAGCAAGGGAAACAATCAGAGTGAAAAGACAACCTGTAGAAGGGGGGGGGGATTTTATCATCTTCTCCTCAGACAGAGGACTAATATCTAGAATATATAAAGAACTCAAAAAATTAGACACACCCAAAATAAAATACCCAATCAGAAAAGGGGACAACTGAAATGAACAGACACTTCTCAGAGGAACAAATGGCAATAAATGCATGAATAAATATTTGACATCTCTGGCCACTAGATAAATGCAAATTAAAACAACAATGAAACGCCATCAAAAAATGCACCACAAAGAATGGCAGATAACAAGAAATCAAATAATACCAAGTGCTCACTGGTGAGGTTGCAGGGAAAAAGAAACCCTTCTACACTGTTGATGGGAGTGTAAACTAGTACAACCATTATGGAAACCAGAATGGAGATTCCTCAAAAAACTAAAACTAGATATTCCATTTGACCCCCTATCTTCCTTCTAGATATCTACACAAAAGAGTTTAAAATGTCATATTACAGGCATACTCATATTTATAGCAGCATGATTTATAAAAGCTAAATCATGGAAGAGGCCAAGATGTCTATCAAACTATGAGTAAATAAAGAAAATGTGGCATTTACACACAGTGCACTACTATTCTGCCATAAAGAAGAATACATTTGAGTCATTTGTAGAGAAGTAAATGTACCTTGAAACCATAGTGTTAAGTGAAATAAACCAGACATTCAATCTTAAATGTGGCATGGTTATGCTTTTCTTCTTTGCAACTGACTTCTTTGTATTTTTATTTTTATTAGTGTATGTTTGATTACATTCATAATGATTATATTCATTCTGGGATTGTTACATATACACAATGCATCTCAATTCTTTTTTTCCTCCTTCCCCTCCATTTCTCTTTTGAAATTATTTTTTGCCAGTATCAGATTCATTTGTTTTATAAATCCGTATAAAGTTACTTATCATAAATGCAGATTAACAGCCAGACTAGTGGACCAAAAAACACATAAAACACATGTCAGTCATACTAAATCAAGGTACACTGTTAGATACATTGCACAGTTAATCTTATGTGAGAAACCCAAAACATAGATAAAGAGCAAAATAAAAGTTGGATAATAGGAAGTAGGGAGATAGGTCTTTTGCAAATGGAAAAAGGACCAAGAGACAGAGGGAAGGCTATGGGAGCAGAGGGGAAAGGGATTAAAACACAATTAAGATGTGTTATGTCCGTGTTCCAACTCCCCATGAAGAATATGATCAAAAATAAAAAAATTTTAAAAAGAATGTGATCATTATGTACCACAAACATGAACCAATAAAAAATAAAACTGAGGAAAAAAAATTGAGATGAACAAGAGTCCACAGCCAATTCTAGGAAATACACAACACAAACACACCTCAGAAAGGCAGGCCTGATAAACGCCTACTCGGTCATGTCACCATGACTCTCCCAAAAAAGCAAAGTCCAAGATGTGTTCGATTGGCAGAGTCCAGGAAGAGGAGGGAAGGGAGTTGGAGGGTGGTGGGTGGGGAGAAGAGGTCTCAGTCAGCGGGATTTTCTCTTGAAAATTTAACACTGAGTTTGAAGTAGTCCGCAAAAATCTCAATTATATTATTAAATTTAGAACTGGAAAAATTCATGCAGTTCAATCTTTTCATTTCACAGATGAAGGAGGGCCTGGAAAGTGACATGAATGTTCACTGCCACCAAATAAAGACAATCCAAGAACCCAAGTATGATGAGTTTAACTTTCCCTATTCTAATACTCCCACTGTGTTATCATACATTATGTTATTAAGAACTTTTGGAACTTTTCTTCCAAGTCTGAAGTGTAAACAGATATAAACTATGATAGTTTAGAGCTTGACTATTCTAAATATAACATTTTATCAAGCAAGTCATCTTAACCTATTAAAAATATTTTGCAAGAAAATATTTTTAATACTTACTGAGTCCCTTGGATACTACTTCTATTTGATTTATCCTTTCCTAGTAAATCACTCATTTTCTTAGAAATCCATGTATTTCTTAGTCTCACTTTGAGCTGACAATCTTCCATTTCTCCAAGGGAATTTTTTTTTAAACTGCCTAGTCTTTAGCAATCAAATGGAGGCTCTAGGTGACACACGTTTTGCACATCCAGTTACTGGGCCACATTGTATAAAATTACATTTTGGTGGCTGCAGACATATTTTCATCAGGTAAAACCTAGATGCCCTCTTATTTCATGCATTTATTCGAAGATGAGGAAGGAAAATAATGAACTGCTTTCTTTTTTGAACAAGGAAAAGTCATATAGATTCAGTTTTTAAAAATCAATAAAAATAAATTATAATCAAAGGCATTCTACAGTGTGGAAGAAAACTTTGTCTGCACAGTACACGGGGCCATGGGACTTGGGTGACTGCAAACTTCCAGTGCCCATCAGCCTGCATAGAGGCTGCTGCAGAATGAAATAGCACACTGCGGTCTGGTGTAGACCTGGGTTCTGGGCAGCTGTTGAGTGTTTACAGTTAAGGAAGAAGGAGAGTGCTCTTAACATCCCCAGGATTTGTTTCAATCACATTTGGTCAATTCAGATAAATCAAGACCTGGTTACTTACATTTCCAAGAGAAGAGGGCCCACCACACCATGCAGAGCCATATGTAGCAGTACCAAAGCCCCCCACAAGGCATAAAGCAAAATGGAAAGCCTGGACCACAGCTTGTGTGATTGCCATGTAAGGAATGGGTAAGGAGAAGAGAAAGTCTGAGTTAATTTGGGCTGGAATAGCTGGAATAATTTCAGAAGTCTCTGGGCTAAGGGTGGCTTCTATTTGTCTAGTAACCTGGCCTTGCATGATTTAGGACAGAATTGGATGAATAAGGTGGTTGGAAATATGGGTTTCTGATTGGCCCATTGCTTATGATAGGTTTGAACACAGAGTCATTTGCTCACTCTTGCAATTAGCCAGCCCTGGAGAGGTAGTCTGACCTCCACCACCAAAGCTCTTCAAGATGTCAAAGCACCACAAAATATAGAAAATAAAAACATGACTAATTCAACCTTAAGGCAAGTTGTTCTTCAGCAGAGTTGCCTAAAAACAAAATTTCACAGTCCAACTACTGTCTGATGCTTGACATCTCTTATGAAGAAACACAAGAGGAAATTTATATAATCTGTGAATTTTACATGTGCTTCTACTCTAGATGTTATTATGCTGGTGAAATATGTTACTGACAAATTACCTAAGTCACAGGAATATTAAGTTTAGCAAAATTTACATTATTTTGAGGACAAGTGGATGTTTTGCCCTGGTCCCCTACCACCCAAAAGTTGCCTGGAGTCCCAGGTCTTTGCCAGCCCCGGGTACACTCTCCCACTTTGCAGCATACATATGAAATATATATGTATGAAGTACATATGTATAAAATATACATATATGAAATACATATGTGTGAAATATATAGGTATGATATATAGATACTGTGGTACATTAGTACTCATAGTTTATTGGTTCCAGGAAGCACGATGACAGTGTTATCAGGTAGCTCTTTCTAAAAGTGGTTCGCCAACTACATGTTACCAGGTTCTGGGTTATTCACCTCTCCCTCTGGAGTTAGATTCCAAGTTCTTCTCATCTTGAACCAAGAATTGAACAAAATGAGCAAAAAGCAGTGGCCAAGTTTATTTAAGAAAATAAAAGTGAAGAGTGAGGGAGAAACTGGCTCTGCAGAGCGAGTTTGGGCCAAGTAAAAGGAGAAAAAGCACTAAAAGGACACATTGGAGAAAGCAGGGTGGGCTACCATGAGGAAAGTCAGGACAGCAAGTGCTTCTTGGTGTCCGTATGTTTTTGCACTGTCCAAATCTCGAGGAAACCCATGAGACCATCTATATACAGGTAGTGAGAGGTGGTGCTGGAATCCCACACCTCAGGCTGAGGTCAGGTCTAGTCCCTCATACTGAAAACCTACTGGAGTTCTCCCAAAAAGTACAGGGCCTTAGGAATTATTCTGCACAAGTGTTCTGGGGTCTTTGTAATTAACAGGTCACATCTACTTCCCCAGCCAGCTTTGCCACATCCTAATCTCCTATCTCAATACCAAAAATGACAAATACAAAAGAAACAGTCATGAAGAAATCAATACTGACAAGTTCTAGCTTGTGCCTTGAATACCAAGCAAACCACGGGTAGTGGGATGAAATTGTTGTGTCAAAATGCATCAAATACCAAATTCAACACATTTCAAAGCAGTCACATACCAAGGTGTGAAAATATGTACATTCCCTCCCTTTTGCCTACATTGTAAATTTCTAAAGAGGATCCCTACATACATGGTTAAAATGTTAACTGCTAAATCTTTCTTTAGATTTACAGGATCAAAAACTTTTTTGTAACAGCTATCCTGTGAGAAGTACACCCTTCCCCCAAACCCAAGGAATGGACTCAGAGACATGAAGCACAGTGAAAGCTAGATTTTAATGTCCATCTTGCAAGATTGGGTATCCGGTAGGCACAGCTGGGGAAGGTACAGCAAGAACGTTATTCCCTGGGGCAAAATCCCTCCCCCTGGTCCTCATTGGCTGAGCACTATGGGGTGTACAATTTTCTAGTTATTGCCTAGATTTTATTATTTCCTTATAGGGTATACTTTTCTCTCCCTTCATACATCTACATTTCTCAACAAAGACTTTCTTAATAGTGTATCTCTCCCCCAATATCCTGCTTATTTAGAGATCTTCCAGATGCCTGAGTTTTCAGTCATTAGACAGGTTTAACAGATAGTAACTTTCCATTCAACTACTTCATCTTGAAAATGGACCACTTTAGGTTTCTATTTCTTTTTTTGTTTGTTTATTTGTTTGTTGTTTTTTTTTTTTTCTCATTTTGGAGACAGGGTCTCACTATGCAGTTTAGACTAGCCTTGAGCTCACTTTGTAGCCCAGGCTGGTCTTGAACTTACAACGATCCTCCTGCCTCGGCCTTCCAAGAGCTGGGATTACAGGCATGCACACCACAAGGTTTCTATTTCTTACACATCCTTTGTCATTTGTTCCATACATCAACTACCACAAATCATGGAAATTAATGTAACATTTAACTTGAGCAAAATAACAGATGTTTCTAAAGGAAGTACAGGAGTTGGCCCCAAGAATCCATTCTGATATTCCAGAGTGAAGAATAAAGGACACATAAACCTAGACGATGAAGATCTGGATCAGTAATACTCTCCTTGTTCTGTTCCTCCTTTCTCTCCCAATAGAAGTCCTTTGTGATCCTAAACCCCTCCAAGTTAGACTTTGCAGATACAGTCCCTCCATCTTCTTCAGGGCTGGCCCTTCAATAAACCTGGTGCCTTCATACCAACACTCATATCCCAAACATTGGCCTTTCAAGGAGCAAGGGTACATACCTCATTCCTGTAATATTTCAAATTAATATTTATCCATTTATAAATATGTCACTTTTCAGAGAGTGGTTTTTGTTCTTTTCTAAGTTTGTGGTTTTAGAATAAAATACATTGATCAGAAAAGTCTATCATCATAGTGAAACAGTTAATTCACTACAAACTGGGGTTGTGGCTTCAGAAAGCTGAAGAATGAAGTCACGACTCAAAAAGAGGAATTTAAAAGAGCTTTACTGGAAATAATAAAAGAAAAACTTATGATAGCTATCTATCGTGAGGGGATTCTGAACAGAAAATCCAAACTGCGTTCCTTGCTCTGCTCTTAGATAAATAAGCAGAGTGCAGGAAAAGGGCTTGTTTCAAAGGAAATGAGTTCAAAGATGTTCAAAAGAAACTGGATATCTTGCATACCTAGTATTTTGAATCCAGATGAAGGTAGAGAGAGCTGTTAGAGCTGTTAGAGCTGTTAACTAACTTAGTATACTCTAGTTAAGAGTCTTCTTCCTGGAAGGAAGAGTCCTTCGCTCTCTATTCTTATCATAACCTTTTATTGTTTGTTTGTTTGCTTGCTTGCTCACTCGCTTGAGACAAGGTCTCACTATGTAGTTCAGGTTGGCCTGGGACTCACTGTGCATCCCAGGCTGACCTTGAACTCGTACAAGTGTACTGGGGGATCTCAATGCCCTACTATCAAAAAAGACAGGTAAACTAAAAAAAAAGAAAAAAGAAATATTAGAACTGAACCAAACTTTTGAACAAATGGGCTTAGTAGATGTCTATAGAGTGTTCCACCCCACAACGTCAGAATACACATTCTTCTCAGGTACACACAGGATGTTCTCCAAAATAGACCACACAGTAGCTTATAGAGCATGCTTAAGTAAATGCAAAGGAATTGAAACTATCTCATGCATATTATCAGACCATAGTGCAATGAAACTAGAAATCAATGGCAAAAGAAACCACAAGAACTTCATAAACACAGGGAAATTAAACAGCACTCTCCTGAACAACCAATGAGTCACAGATGAAATTAAAGAAGAAATTAGTTTCTACAATTAAATGATAATGACAATACAACATACCAGAACTTATGGGACACAATGAAAGCAGTCCTAAGAGGGAAATTTATAGCAATGAATATCTATATTAGGAAAACAGAGCAAACACAAATAAACAACTTAATGGTGAACCTCAAACTTCTAGAAAAAGAGCAGGCTAAACCAAAAGCTCATACAAGGGAAGAAATTATAAAGATCAGAGCAGAAATTAATACATTGGAGACAAAAAAATACAGACTCAATGAATCAAAGAGTTGGTTCTTTGAAAGATTAAATAAAATTGACAAACCCTTATCCAACCTTATCAGAAAAGGAAAGAAAATACTCAAATCCATGTAATTAGGAATGAAAAGCATGAAATCACAATGGACCCTGCAGAAATCCAGAAGATCATCTATACCTACTTTGAGAACTTGTATGCTAATAAGATGGAAAGTGCAGGAGAAATGGACAGATTCCTAGATGCATACCAAAGCTGAATCAAGAAGACATAAAAATCCTAAATAAACCAATATCAATCAATGAAATCAAAGATGTAATTAAAAACTTACCAATAAAGAAAAGCTCAGGCCCTGATGGATTCACTGCTGAATACTACAAGAAATTTAGAGAAAACCTAATACACTACTTCTCAAACTCTTTGATGAAATTGAAAGGGGGGCCTGGGGATTTAGCTCAGTGGCACAGTGCCTGCCTGGCAAGCGCAAGGCCTTGAGTTCAATTCCCGATACTGGAAAAAAACACAAACAAAAAAAAAAAGAAATTGAAAGAGAAGCAATACTCCCAAATTCATTCCTGAAAACAGTCATTACCCTGATACCAAAACTGGAGAAGGACCCAGCTAAGAAAGAAAACTACAAGCCAGTCTCCCTAATGAACACTGATGCAAAAATTCTCAATAAGAGACTGGCAAACAGAATGCTATAAATCATGAAGAAGATTATACACCAGAAAAACAGACCCAAAGATCAATGGAACAGATTAGAAGATGCAGAAACCATTCCAGACATACTCAGCCACCTTATCTTTGACAAAGGTGCAAATATATTCACTGGAAGAAAAATAGCCTCTTTAATAAATGGTGCTGGAAAAACTGGCTTTCCACATGCTGAGGATTAAAATTAGACCCATACCTTTCACCATGCACTAAACTAAATTTGAGATGGATCAAAGATCTAAATATTAAAACAGAAACATTAAATCTGCTGGAAGATAGAATAGGTAAAACTCTTGAAGATATAGTATAGGCAAAGACTTTAGAATAAAACCCCAATCACACAAAAACTATCACAAAGAATGAACTGGGATCTCATCTTATTAAAAAGCTTTTGCACAGCAAGAGAAACCACCAACAGAGTGAAAAGACAACCCACAATGTGGGGAAAAAATGATTGCCAGTTGTTCCCCAAAGAATTGCTATCAAGAACACATAAAGAACTCAAAAAAATCAGACCTCACTAATGTAAATACCCAATCCAAAAATGGGCATCTGAGATGACTACACACTTCTGAGATGAAGAAATACAAACAGCAAATAAATATATGAAAAATGTTCAACATCTCTGGTCATTTCTTCTTGGGGGCGGGGAACCATTAAGTTTGGGAGGAGTACATGAATATTCTACTTTGGGTATAAAGCAAGATGCTGAAGGAAGGCAAGAAATATTTCAAGAGGCAAAGAAGGGAGACTAAGAGTTGGAAGCCAAGGAACAATATATCAGACACTGTAGAGTGAGAAGTTGGTAATATGACCCTTTTCATTAACTCCACAATATAGCAACAACTACCAAAATACTATGGTTTGGATCAAAAATTGCCCTCCAAAATGCTCATGTGTTCAGAGGTGGGGCTTTTGGAAGGTGACTGGATCACATAGGCCTGGACCTCACGAATGCCATGAATGGGCTACTAGAAGATGGGGCCCAGTTAGAGGAGGTAGGTCACTTGGGGGATGCCTATGAGGCTGTACCCTGTCCCCAGCATTTCTCTCTCTCCCCCTACCCCCATCTCTGTCTCTCTCCATCTCCCTCTCCCACCCCCTCCCCTTCTCTCTCTCCCATGAGATGAGCAGCTTCCCTTCACCATGCCTTCCATCGTAATGTTTCTACTTGGAGGCAGCTAAACACTGACTGAAGCCTCTGAAACTGTGAGTCAAAACAAACCTGTACTCCTTTAAGTTGAGTATGTCAGGTATTTTGTCCCAGCAACAAAAAGATGACTATTAGAAGAGTAAAATATTAAATTTCTATTTTCTATTGCTTTTGGATCCCCAAGATATAGATCAATGACTGTGACATAAAGCAAAATCATAAGAAGAATAATACTTTATATTTGTATATATTTGCTATTTATCTCTAAGCTTCACAACAATACAACGTGCTATGTATATTTTCCCTTGGTATCCACAGGGTTTGGTTCCAAGACCCCCAAGGATACCAGAACCCATGACTGTTCAAATCTCTAATAGAAAGCAGCATCCTATTTGCATTTAACTTAGCACTATAGTTTGGATCTTGGCTAGTCCCCCAAAGGCCCATGTATTAAAGGCTTGGTCCCTGCTCAGCACTATTGAGAGGTACTGAAAACTTTGAGAGGAGGGGCCTAATGGGAAGTCTTCAGGTCGCTGGGGACATGCTCATGAATGGGACTGTGGAAACCTGGTCTCTTCATCATTTTCTCCTTCACTTTGTCCTGCCACACACTCCTGCCATGATGTGCTACTTCTTCATTGGCTCAAAACCAAATAGGCCAATGGATTATGGACTGAACTCTCCATAACAGTTAGATAAAACAAACTTTTTCTCTATAATTTGATTATCTCAAGTATGTTATGATAGAAGCTGACACACATATTCCCATCTTCTTGTACATGTAGAATCATCTCTAGATCATTCTAACACCTAATGTAGTGTCAGTGCTGTGTAAATACTCCTACTGTATCACTGTTTAGAGAATGATAATATGAAAAAAATGTCTATACATGTTCAATACAGACACAGTTCTTTTCCAATTACTTTCCATTTGAGTTTGGTGGACTCCAAGCATATGGAATCCACTGATATGCAGGTTGACTGCACTATTATCTCCAATATTATGAGGAAAATATGAGGAAGCTGAGACTTACAGTGTTGAAGAAATATGTTAAAGATTGTACAAAGTTGGTGAGTAACAGAACCAGCACAAACTGATTCTCAAGTCATAGTCAACTGTGTTGATAGAATATAATCATCAGAGCTCAGTAAAGACCACGTTTTTAAAAATTCTAATTACTTTATTTCTATATTATCTTCTTGATCAAAAAAATTCCCCAGAACCATCATAAACATTTTAGCCAGACATTTTCTCTTAATGACTATATCAAAAGAAACCAACTTTTCCTAAGTTAATCAGAAATAAAAGATTTGCTAAAAGATACAGGGTGGCTCATCATACTAAAGCAACAGCAAATCAACTAGTCTTGAAAAGGACAGAATCCAGGCAAAACCAGAGAATGCAGTAGCTGAAACTAATGGACAAGATCTTCATGCCTCTACCACTGGGATGAATCAGCTTCAACTATTTTCAGTTCTTGTGTCACTCCACCTCAAGCCTCAAATTCCAGCAAGAGTCTGACTGACATGGTTTGGATCTCCTGAGCAGCCTTTGGCCAGGGCAGAGGGGTAGGGGGATGGGACACTGTGATTGACAGCGCACTAAGACTGCATTCCCAAGAGGGAAACAGGAGCAAAAACCAACCAAAAGTTATAGAGGTGCTGAGCTGGCGAACACAAGTATCTCCTGTGTTGGTTTTAACTGGTCCAAGGTCAGAGAAGCAAGATTAGTACTAGTGAAAGCATTCAAAGGAACGTGCTATAGAGATGAATCCTAAAGAAAAGATCCAAAATGTGTACAGCACTGTTTCACAAAAGGACCACTTTTCATTAAAAAAAAAATTAAAAGCTTAAAGGAAAAGCTCTCAGAGACTACATAGTGGTATCTTAAATTATTTTTTTGCTGCAATGTTACTTAAGTATATACAAACATAAAACCAAGAATAAAAGTCTTAGCTTTACAGCATTTATAAATTTAAAGCCACAGTAAGTCTTAAAATGCAATTCAAACAAAACGGCAAAACCAATATAATTCAAATTACTTACATAAGTTTAACCTGAAAGATGATATATTTCTGAAACTGATCTGCTGCTCGCAGTGTGAATATAGTACAACTGCTACATTGCAAGTATTTTGAGTTCAGCATCGCTAGGATGTTCCATGAGTCTGATGACTCAATTTTCCCACCACTTTATCCCCTCACATCACTGGGAACCTTGGGATGATGACAGGACCAAGTCATTAATTGGCCTTCATTTGGTGTGACAATATTTCTGCCTTTGTCCTATTAGCCCATGATAATTAAGAGTCATGCTATTTGATGTTGAATTGCAAACACAAAAGCAAATGAGCATAAAAATTTTTGGCAAGGATCAGTTATGAAATAGTGACTCAGATGACCCATACCATGGATAAAACTTTTGAGATTATTTTAGAAATATTAATGCAAATTTTAAACATTTTGAAGGAGGACTCATGGTTATCCAAGAATGTGTCTTGCAGCCACGGGGATCATGACCTCCAATTTGAGAAACAGTGGTTTGGAGCAATGGCATCATTCTCAAACTATCCCTAAGCAAAGGTATGTGCTCTTAAGATAAAGCTTTTGAAAGGCATTTGAATAATTTGCTGCTATAAATTCCCCGATAGTTGTCAGAAATACAATTTCCATATGCATTCTGATAGATCTTATGCCTCAGTGTTCTTCAAACTATCATCTAAAGATAATAAATAATAATAAAATAATTAAGAAATGTCATGTTCATGTGATGAATGTAATCTTTGTGTACTACAAACAATAAAAAATTTTAAAAGAAAGATGAAAAATACCTGGCAGCCTGATAATCTCTATGAACTAGGTGAAAACCTCAATTTCTATAAATACATTCTTACATGAACTTTTACCCCACTAATAACTGTGCATGTAAACTGCTACAGTTTCATTTTCAGATGGTATTTTTTAAAAAGATATAAAAATTAAGTTCATGGACACATGTTCTTACTATCTTCCTGGGTATAAGATATGCAATATACAAATATAAACAAGTTAATAAATTAACTGCTAGTTACTATCTAGCTATTCTTCTGAGTAAATGCACATTTGTTCTTTTCTAAATTGACATAGTTCTGATCCTATAAGGTTAAGTGACAATATGTCTTATTCAAAAAGATGAATTTAACATAACTAAATTTTATATGTATTGACTTCCTAAATGAATTCTTAAAATTATTCTAAACTACATCAAAAGAATATTCATATTAAGAATTGCAACACATAGAAAAAGGGGCAGTGAACTGATAGTTGAAATGCTTTTATATATGAGATAAAGATAAGAAGTCTGTTTAAATTTTGTATTTATATTTCTAGAATAAACTCAGAAATTCATTCCAGCATGTTATGGATCATTGGACGCCCATTTATACTATAACAACGGAAAATATTTTGATTGTCGCTGATGGAATCAGTCATTTTAATTTATCCCTTGTGTTGTATCAGGGTTTATAAGGGAATGTATTTAATACAGGACACAAAATTTATAGGATTATTTTATACTATTCACCCAAAGACTCAAATGCAGAAGAATGCAATAGATCTACCCATGCCCTAGAGACCCAAAGAATCCAGCCGAGGGCCTGGATCCCATGGCAATGTCCTACACAAGTCCTAGAGGAGTCCTGGAGGCCTAGAGCTCACGACAATGTCTCATTCAGGCCTGTATCAAGGATCTGCACTAGGAAGGCCCAAGAGTCAGTGGTGGAAGCTAGAATCCTGCGCCAGTGGGATGAAGGATCTGTGTCAGCAGGCTGAGGGATCTACACTGGAGTTAGGAAGCAATGTACAAGATAAAGACCAGAGCTTCCCTGAAGAAAACCACAATCATCCTCAGTGACAAGGAGGACCCGAGCTCTCTGACAATGAGAACAGCTGAGTTCATATCAGGAAAACCAGCATGACAAGCTTCTCCAGGAGGACCAACAGCACACCACCTTCCCATCCAGCTCTCCTTTTATGCTGTTGGCCACAGTCCTTAGTGGGCCTTCCACACCCAGCACCACGCTGATTCAGTTCAGCTGTGTGTTGCAAGTTGACCATTAATTCATCCACCACACCTTGTTTACAAATATACTGGAAATATGAACAAACAATACTATTTCTCTAGAAAATAGGTCTCAATCATCCATTTAGCACAGCAGTCCCTGGGCTCAATCTCTAGAAAAAAAGAAAAAGCAATCTTATGTGCACTATTTCCAAAAACCAAAACGATTCTGATTGGGTGGATTAACTAGTTAATGTACTTGGTTTATCAAGGGTGTCTTCACAGAAACCGTTTCCAAATAATTTCATTTGACACAAAATATAATTATCCTTAACTTGTCCAGTCAGAAACTCAAAAAATTTGCTTTTAATAGGAATACATCTAATCTACAGTGTCCTGCCAACATTTTACATCTCTGTGTGAAAGCTCCCTCGATGAAGTTGGTCATACTGCAAGAATGTAAAATTGGACAAGTTTAATTATTTGCACAACTGAAAAGAGTTAATAACTGTTATAACAAAAAATTGTTGATATTTTTACATCATCTATTAATTTAAAATGTCACTTGTCATAGTACCTTATATGATAAAAATTAGAAAATTTTAGAAATATTGAAAAATCTGTGGACCAATCCTCTGTTAGTGTTACAGTGGGAGAGGAGAGAGAAGAAAGTCTCACTGTCTTCACTGTCCAAATGGATATGAGCTATGTTATGAGGACTGCGGGATGGGGTGAGACAGGCCGGCTAGGGCTGAAAATAAGTTTTGCCATTTACTAACTGTGATCTCAGGCACACTGTCCTTGATCACTCTGAACTTCAGCTTCTTACCCCAGGCAAAGAGTATAAGCCTTACCTGTATGAGTCAGAGGCCTTAGTTTCTTTTCTGGTTCTATAATTTACTTTGTAGTATTGGGCCTACCTATTGTCTAGTGAAAGTGAAAGTGTCAGTAATTTTCACCAGAAACAATATGCTCTCCCATCCCAGGAGCATCTGAAGATGTGTGGTGATCAAAAAAACTAAGAGAATACGCAATACTAAATGCCCTGTGACAGGAAGGGCAGTCCCAACCAACAAAAAAAATTGTCCCACCTGGAAAGACAACACAGCGCTACTGAGAAAGTGAATTAAATCATCTCTGAAGTTCTTTCCACTGTGACAATTCATCATTCTGTGTTAGGCCACTATTTCTTTACAGTCATTTTGCAAAGACCGGATAATCCAGTGCTGGGAACCAGCAGGAAGCACATGAACAAGAAAGACTAGGAGTGAAGAGGTGGTTTTGTTAGGTTGCAATGGAACACTCAAGACAAGACTGAGTAAGGGAGACGGAAGCTTCCCTGGCACAGTTCATGAAGTGCCCCGCTAGAGAAAGTAAAGGAAATATCCTTAGTGAGCACAGTTACCGATGCCTTGAGCAGGGCTAGCAAACTCAATTCACACAGCAACCTCTGTGTAGTCTGTCCTATTTTCCCCATTTTATAGATGGTGAGATCTCCCCCCAGTTCCAGGGGATTCTTTTTTCCCAACCCAACAGACCAAAGCAAACAAATTGTGTGTGTGTCTCCAAGATCAGGGAAATGAAGCACAACACATTAAAATATACCTTATTCTGGTCTTTCAGGCACGTGGCCAGCACATTCCACCTTCACAAGAGCTTTCTGAACATTTTCAGTAGTCAGCATCTTAACCAAAGTAAGCTGGAACCCTAGTGCCAAGAGAAAGCTCACCCTGTACCTCGGGCAAGGCCCACCTGGTATGTCTCAACCTCCTTCTCCAGAATTGACCTCATTATGAGATGGCTGGTGAATGGACTGTCTACTCATCTCCGGGAAAAATCCACCCTCTACCCACAGAAGTGTAGTATTATTCTTAGTCCCAAAAGAAGCCAGAACACAATTCTCTTATCAGTATGTTTGCTAAATGGGCTATTCAGTGCTTAATAACTCTGTGTGGGGTCAGCCACAATCCTGTCCAGATCCCTTTACTTCAAGCAGAGTTCCTTGGCACAGACTCTCATTCAGCATAAGGAAGGAAAAGTTTGTGGTCTGTGTGTTTCCAGACTCTCAGGGTCTCTGCTCCTGTTCTGTGAGCAAGGATCCTAAGTAATGACGTATAAAGTATCATGCCCTGGACCTGACTCACAAAACTCTCCTCTGAAGAAAAAATAACAGGCACCACCCTCAGTAATTGTCCTGTGCGCATAACTACACAAATCACCCAGCTCACACCTCTCCATTCATTTCATTACTAAACACCTGTGGCGACTGGTTCCCCAGCACAAAGGGACAGTCCACTCAACAGACTACAGGTCAGGAGCTTGGAGCCATACCTTGTCCAGTTTCAGCGCTTCAAGGGTCCCACACTGTCAGGAATCTCCTTAGTCGGGATGACTTGCTATCCTGCAACCAGTGTTCGCGGATAGCCTATTATGGGCCAGGACCAATGCCACACCTGAAAACCAATTACCAAAAAACCTCCTGACTCAGGAATGAACTATAGAAATTCCGGCACAGTTCCTGATAAACAAATTCTGCAAAGTACAAATAAAGAACAAAGTAATACTGATAAAAGTTAACAGAGAGATATTTTGTAACTGGGAAGGGGTTCAAGAGACAGAGAGCAAGGGGAGGAGGGCAGAGAAAGGAGAAGTAAAAGAGATTTAAGATGTGCCATGTACAGGTACCAAATACCCACAATGAATGTTAACATCATATGTCATAAAATAATAATGATGATGATGATAATGATGATGAAAATGGGGAAGGGGAATAAAAAAGACTCAAGAAGTATTATGTACATGTACCTCTCCCTATGATGAATAGAAACTTCATGTACTGCAAACATATGCCAATTAAATAAAATTTTTTTTTTTATTTTAAAGAATAAAAGAAGGATAACATAATAATAGGGGGGA
>NW_004955426.1:18381387-18430996 GCF_000276665.1 Chinchilla lanigera | reverse complement strand
CTCCCCACCCGTGGCTCTCTGTGTGCCGGAAGCCCTCCTTCCGGGGAACGAAGAGGTCGGGAGTGAGTCGCCGGTTCGAAGACCCCAAAAGACCGGCGCTCCCCGCCCGAGGCTCCCCGTGCACCGGGGGCCCACCAGGCAGGAAGCTAGCCAGCCAGAAGGCTGGTGCTCCCTACCCGCAGCTCCCTGTGCACCGGAAGCCCTCCTTCCGGGGAACGATGAGGTCGGAAGTGAGTCGCCGGTCCGAAGACCAGCGCTCCCCCCAAATAAATAAAATTTAAAACAATTTAAAAAAACAACTTCTAGCTGCAAAACTTCATTGCTATACATCTCTTCATTGAGCCTGAAAGTTTGATTCCAATAAACCGGAGGCATCCCTGATAGGCATATTTAGAAAAGCAAGAGTCAGTGTAGAAGTGGGGAGGTGAAAATAGAAAATGAAGGGAAATCACGGAGCACTTCTGCGATGAAACCTAGAAAGACAAAGGAAGTGAAGAGAAGCCTGCTTCCTTGGGGCTGTCCCCTGGGATTGTGCAGAAGGAAGGAACTACAATATGCTCCAGAGGTCAGTCAGCCAGGGCCGAGCAATACACAGAACTAATGCTTTAGCACGGGCAGGCCAATGCTTTAGCACGCCTTCAAATTACTTCTATTTTTTAAAGTGGCTCAACTTTTACTTAGTTTGGTTAGGGTTTTTTATTACTAAAAAATAGATATAATTCTTCTCCTTCCCCTCCCCCTCTCTTTCTTTCTTGAGCCAGCCAGTCCCACAGCTACTAGGTGAACAGAGCAAGAGGTGTCTCCCTCAGATGGGGATAGCACTGTGACAGCCCAGAGCTATTTGTCACAGCATTTGCATGCAAGGAAGCCCACTGTGTATCAGAGTGACAGCGTGACGCAGGGTGTTCCCATGGGGGAAGCACCTACTGGGGGTTGGGGCAATAGTAGAAGGATGTCTTTGTGAAAGGGCCATCCAGAAGGGGTGTCTGCACCCCAAGAGCAAGGCAGGCATCTGTGTAGGGGAAGGTATGGCAAGATGGTTATAGGAAGGGTGGGGTTGGTCAAAGGAGTAGAAAAAGGAAAGACAATAGGAGCCATGTTTCTCAGGCAGAAGATGGGTACAAATATAGAAGGGAATGAATGAACTCAACAGTGTTGGACTGGAATTGGAGATATTGGTGTGAAGTCAGTTTTCAATAAGTAAATGTGGAACTATACATGGATGCAAATGTAGATTACGTACATATGCATACATACACATATGAGAGGGGAAGACAGATTTTATTCTTTCCTTAAGAGACCTGGGAGTCGCACACCTGGCAGCAATGAGCACATCGAACACCCGGACCTTGGATTCTAGATATCATTCTAAAATCCAAGCAACAGGGTTCAGGTGGGAGATGAGGGAGGGAGAGAAAAGGGAGCGTGGCTATGAAAGGGCAGCAGGAAGGATCTTACAATGAGTAAATGTTGTGGGTCTTGCCTGTTGTCAGTGTCAACATCCTAGCTTCTGCAAGGCACTGCTATGGTAGGGGGCCTGGATAACATGGGATCTCTCTATTACTTCTTATGACTGCATACAAATCTATGGTGCCCTGAAAACATTTAATTTTTAAAAAAAGAAACAGGGCTCCTCAAAGAAATAAATGGCAGATTCAGGCCTGGGGCAGGGGAAGTATAAGATGAGCTGGAAGAATCATGTGCCAGAAAGCAAGAAATGCTTGAAGAATGTGGAGGATGTTTCAGACAGATGCCGAAGCCAGCCAGAATGGAGACCACACAGGGCAGGAAGACCACTGAGACAGACAATGGTAGTACTAGACTAAACCCAAAGACATAAGCCCATATTTACACTGATAAAATAGTTAATGTACTGTAAGTTTAATGAAGTACAATATGTTTACATAGTCTTAATGTCACACCCCACAAACTATTTACTAAATACAAAGGAGAAAAGGGAAAGGAAAGGACTTTCTGTACTGTACTTGCAACTTTTCTGTATTTGTGATTATATGCATATCTCACCTAAAAATACCAATTCAGGTCTATTGATTATAACAGACTCAATGGTCTAAAAACAATTCAACACCTTTCTAGCTTTTCTGGTAGCTCTTTCTTTTAGTGTTTTCTAATCCTAGCCAAATGTTGGAAACCATACTAAACAATAAATGAATTATTTCTAATTAAGTTACTTATGTTATACTTTCCTCGATTTCAGAATTCTGGCTGTCAGGACCTTTGACTTCCAGCTTACCAGATACGGCTGCATGTGAGCATTGCAAAGATCTTCAGAAGACATAGCCGGGCACCCAAGTTATTTGGTTTCTATGTAAAAGTATTGTCTGCATTACTAGTTTATGTTGTATCACTGTATTCTTTGGCTGCTTGAGCACTTTTGGAATTACAGTTCTGAGCAGATGCCTTCTCCCCACCCAGGCTCTGTCCAGAGCATCATATTTACAACCACAAGTGACTATGAGGCATGACTGTGAATGATCCTAACTCACAGACCATTTGAATGGACACAGAAGCAGAAAAAGGCCTCACACTCTATTTGCTACCTCTTCAAAGCCAAACAAATTGTCCACATATTATTGCAAACACAGAGAAGAGATCCTTCAGTTTCTATCAAGCAAGGGATTGCACAAATTATAGCATGTCTATATTACTATTTCAAGATGCATAAATGTCTATGGATAGCCAGGCATGGTGGCACATGCCTGTAATCCCAGCACACAGGAGGCTGAGGCAGGAGAATTGCCAGGAGTTCGAGGCCAGCCTGGACTACATAATGAGTTCAAGGCCAGTCTGAGCTACACAGCAAGACCCTCCAAAAACAACAAAAAAATTTCTGTAGATAAGTCAGAAAGTTTATTATTAAAAAACAAAAAATAACAAATGTTGTCATGGATGTAGAAAAAGGGGAACTCTTGGTGGGAATATAAATTAATGAAGCCATATGGAAAGTAGTAAGGAGGTTGCTCAAAAAACTAAAGAGATAAATACCACATAATCCTGCAATCCGACTAGTAGGTATATATACAAAAGGAAGGCTATCGGTACATACGTCAAAGACATACCTGCACTCCCATGCTGGCCAAGATACAGAATTAATCTAGGTGTCCATCAACAGACAAATGGCCACATAGGTTTAACAAATAGTTTTAAATTGTTACATATAATATGTAACATACATATATTTAGTATGTAGTACTATATAGTATATATACATATATATAATACATAATCCATTAAAAAGAAGAAAATCGTGTCATTTGTAGCCACACAGATCATCCTGGAGGATGTTACATTAAATAAAATAAATCAAGCACCAAAAGACAAATAGCACATGTCCTCATTCATATGTGGAAGATAAATAAGCTGGTCTCATAGAATTAGAGAACAGAATAGCAGTTACCAGAGGCTGGGAAGAGAAGAGAAGTAGAGAGGATAAAAAGAGGTTGGATCAGATATAAAAATACAGTGAGATAGGAAAAATAATT
The DNA here is from genome assembly GCF_000276665.1 of Chinchilla lanigera. Classification (NCBI taxonomy): domain Eukaryota; kingdom Metazoa; phylum Chordata; class Mammalia; order Rodentia; family Chinchillidae; genus Chinchilla; species Chinchilla lanigera. Next base: position 18,427,493 of record NW_004955426.1, on the reverse strand, counting down.
TTTAGTGTTTTATAGCACAGTAGGATGGCACAGTTAATAACAACTTATTGTATATTTTAAAATATCTAGAAGAAAGCACTTTAAATATTCCTAATAAGTATTTGAAGAAATAGCAGTATTTGAAGTAAACGATAGGTTAATTACCCTGGTTTGACCCATTACATAGTATATGTGTCAGAATATCACACTGTGCTCCATAAATATCTACAACTATTTTATGTGCATGTTAAAATCATTAGGGGTGACCACTTCAGAACTCTGTATGTCAGTCAGGTTGTTCCCTGCATTAGGACACCTGTCAAACAAGGGTTGTACCCAGCTAGAGAAAGAGGTTACCTTTAATTAGTAAGGAGGTCCTTACTAAGTGGACCTACATGAGCCCACAGCAGCCCTGAATGTATTGTCTTTATTGCTTGACCATAGTGAACAACAAAAAAACTTGTAGAAGACTTTTATGTGTTCACTGCTGACTCCACTCTCTGAACTTCATTAAGTCTTATTTTTTAAACTATAAATTCTACCCTGCAGGGTGTCAAGAGCTTCATCCTTGCCATTTTGGAAGACTAGAGAAATAATACAACATGATACTTACAGAGTAAATGTACAGAGTACTGGGGAACTAGAAAAGAAGGCAAGGTGAGATTAAATTTCTAAATGGCATTTACTTTTAAATTTCCCTGTAAGACTTTGTACAAGGCAGAATTGTAGAACTGGCAAAGTTAGATTCTTATGCTGTTTGGATAAAGTAGTATTCACTATTCAATATTATCATAGCAAAGAGATAATTCTGTATTCATTATAAGGTTCTCAACTTACATATTTTTCCATCTAGTTCCAGAGAAAATTAATATCTGTTGCATAAGTCCCTGGGGAGAAATACTGACTTTATCCTAATAAAGGAAGTTCATGCTGGAATTATCATACTGGAGAGATTTTTTTAGTAGGAATTCATATTGTTTTAAAAATCTCTATTCCTCAAAAAATAATACCAAGAATCAACAAATAGGATCACATTAAATTAAAAAGCTTTTGCACAGCAAAAGAAACCACCAAAAGAGAGAAGAGACAACCTACAGAACGGAAAAAAAAAATGTTTCCCAGCTACTCTTCAGACAAAGAATAACATTCAAAATATGTAAAGAACTCAAAAGAATTAGACCCCCCAAATTTAAAGACCCAATCAAAAACTGGGCATCTGAAATGAATAGACATTTCTCAGATGAAGAAATAGAATTGACCAATAAATGCGTGAAAAATGTTCAACATGACTGGCCATTCAAGAAATGCAAATTAAAACATTAAGATTCCACCTCACCTTGGAAAGAGTGGCTATCATCAAGAAATCAACCAATAACAAATGCCAGTGAGGCTGCGGAGAGAAAGGAACACTTCTTCACTGTTGGTGCGAGTATAAACTGATTCAACCACTATGGAAATCCATACGGAGGGTCCTCAAAAAACTAAAAATAGAAATTCCATTTGATCAGCTATTCACCTTTTAAGTATCTTTCCAAAGAAATTAAAAACATCATGCCATAATAATTAAATCTGGGAACAGCCTATATGCCCATCAACAGATGAATGGATAAAGAAAATGTGTATTTATACTCCATGGATATTACCGTGTCATAAAGAGAGATAAACTTGAGGCACTTGTAGGGAAATGAATGCACCCTGAGACCACAATGTTAAGTGAAGTGAGTCAGACACACAAGCTTGACTATCATGTAGTTTCCATTATATGAAAAAGTTAATATACAAATAAAGTATGAAATAAAAGAGAGAAAACAGTTACTGTATTCTAAGTATGTTTCTGTAGTTAACAGTTGCTCTACTGTCTTCTATTTCTTTCCTGAAACTGTTAATGAGTCCTTGATTGATCAGTATTGCATGTCTCTATTTGTTTTCATGAGAAACCACTTTGAAGATATCAATAGGTAATACAACAAGCATTGTTAATTTCCTACCACTTTGTTTGTAACTCTGTATTGCCTGTACTGTTCTTTTGCTATTTTGTAAAAGCTTGTCTGTTAATGTTTTCCTCCTTTTATTTTTAAAGTTAAAAAAAAGAGACTAAGTATGTTTCTGCTATCAATTTCTAGTCTCACTCCAATATAGTGTGGGAATTCACTTTGCATGTTTTCCATTTCTTTGGATATGTTAAAGTCTTTATTATTACTATGAACATGGTATATCTGAGGGGGAAATTTTCCCAGAATAGGAAAACCTATGAAGATAGAAAGTAGCTCAGTGGTTGCCTAGATTGGCAGGGGTAGAGGATGATAGCGGGTAGAGTTGTTTTGAGATAATAAAAATGATTTAAATTTTATTGTGGTTATGGTGTACAACTCTGTCAATATGCTAAAATCCACTGACTGATATATTTTCAGTTTATAAGTTGTATAGTATGCAAATTTTAGCTCGATAAAGCTCTTATTTTAAAAAAATTTTTAAATCTCTATTACTTTGTCAAGTGGAATTTTGCATAAAAGGGAAGCAAAAGAATATATTCTCACAAACTATGCTATTTAGAAAGACAAGTAAACAAATCAATATATGAATTATATATTAATTGAAGAGCTTAAAGTTTGGATGTTAAATCAGTTTTTCAGTCAGGGTATAGTGTTGAAAATTACAAATCATTAATTGATGAGTTGAGCTGAAATTTCTTCTTCACATTACATTATAGTGTGTTGGCTTTCCATTACTGCCACAAATACTTGAGGCAGCCAGTTTGATTCACAGTTTTAGAGGCTTCAGTTCATGGTTAGCTGGCCATTGTTTCTTGGCCTTTGAGAGGTAGCACATCACACAGAGCACTATGGTGGAAAAAGCCCTCATTTCATGGTGGCTGGGAAGCAAAGCATGAGAGCAAGAGGTAAGGTAGCTCAAGAGCACACTCCTAACGACATAGGACTCCAAGCCCCAGGCCTGAAAGATGCCGTCAACTTTCTGATGAGGACCCAGTTTTAGGCCTTGAAGTGGCACTCAGATCCAAACTATAGCATATAGGGGGAAATGTTAAAAAAAAAAAAAATAGTCCAAATAAATAGAATGTTATGCCTAGACTTTTAATTATTATTTTATCATTATTAAATGTTTCAGACTATTCAGAAGAGTATAGAGAATAATGTAATGAATACATGGTGTCTACCACTTAACTGAAAAAAAATTCATTTTACTATATTCACTTCCTTTTTTGTGTGTGAAAGAAATGAATGAGATTTGCCAACGGGGCTGCTGTCCTTTATATGGCTTCTCCAAACCCATCCCCAATCTCCTGGCCAACGGAGCTCTCTGCTCTAAAGTTGGAGTGTTTTTACCCCAGGCATACTTTTAGATTTTTACCTGCTGTCTATATATATGAAGAATATAATTTTATAACTTGGGTTTTTTCATTTAGCATTGTATTTTTCATGTCAACATACATATTTCTAAATCCTGCATAGTTTTTATAAGGTATATCAGTAATCTCCTTATCTATTCCACTGTTGATGAAAAATCTTAGTTATTTGCAATTTTTCACCATTACACACAAGACTCTGAGAAATATTCTGCATTTTTCAGCATTCTCCAGCACAGGTATGAGAGTTTCTCTTTCAAGACCTACCATTCACTACCATTTGCTTTCCATAAAGCCTGCTTAAGTTAACAGATGAACCACCAACCCAATCCAGTGCCATGCTGGCACCGCTGCATGCATATCCCATTTGATTTGAAAATATTCTAGGGTAGGTTAGAGTTTCGAATATCAGTGTCCCAGACCTCTTCTGTAAACCACACCCTCTCTCTTTCAGAGAAGGGTTCCTCATCACAGCCTCTGACATGCTGATACAGTGCATGTGGTAATCACTCTTCTCCATCTCCTGTCCACAATGGTGGTATGTGAGCCAAGCTGATTAGGACCCTGTACCCACTCCTCCACCTTAGTGATTGGACCAAGATCGGGCACATGACCTTGAGTCAGGCCCTAACTATAGCCCTTCTCCAGAATATTTTGAATAGAAATTGAAGGAAGAACCCTTGTCTGGAAAGAAGGTGAGGGGGCAAGCTGAGAAGCAGGAGCCAGGTCTCTAATCTCATGGGGAAACTTGGTCAAAGAGAATAAAATAGACACAATACATAAGTCACATGGAAAAAATGAACTTTGACAGTACTTAAGTCCACAGAAAAGGTTCATAGTTTCAAGAGTGAGCTCAGAGTCAGACTGCCTAGGGTAACCCTGAGAAGCTTAACCTCTCTGAACCTGAGTTTCCTCTTTTGTAAAAAGATAATAATAGTACTTACCTCATGTAGTTGTTGTGCAGACAAATGAATTAATGTATGTGAAGCATGTCAAGCAGGGCCCGGCACATTATCATCTCACAATAAATATTAACTATGATGAGCTACTCCAGTTGCCCATGAGGTTATCTCCGCCTTTGTCCTGCCTTTGATTTGGTTAAGGAGCAAATGGTTTCCACTTTCTGCCTAAGCTAGTGTGACCTGAACAGTTCTGAGGAATGTAGTCATTGTTCTGCTAAACTCCTAAACTCCATGAGGTACTATATGAAGAAAGTTTCAATATTTAGACAAGTTTGGGCAACATTTAACTATTCATTGCTTTTTAATGGGTATGTTGCTTCCTCTTTAAGAGTCACATTATATTTTTATATTGAAGGCTCTGAGGAACCACTCAATTAACAAGCCACTTAAACTTTATTCAACCTAGCACTTCCAAACATATTTAACTCTAACTGTCCCCTTTTTTTAACACTGTGATCTTTTTTCTTATTCTGCAGAAGCAGCATCCCACAGAATACACTTTGGGGGTGATAAATGGAACATCCAGATAAGAAAATCAAAGAATCTTCTGAGCCACAAGTTGAATCCAGGTCTGTACGAATCTAAGATGTATGTTTTTTCAAAAGTTCTGTGCACATATAAACAACACAATTTATCACTAAACATTTAAAAGTTAAGTGAACACACACTAATTTTGAGTTTGTTGTTCCATTTTAAGTGTTACTTTCCCAGAGAACACAGTTTGAAGCACTTGGCTTTGTAGAATCACACGCAAAAGTAAGTAGCAGAATTAAAGTCTGCTTTTTCAGATTTGTGATTTTTTTACAATGTTAGACTCTTGCATTGGAGATTGAGCTCCAAGCCTCATGCTCCTAGGCGAGGAAGCTACTGCTGAGCTACACTCTCAGCCTTTTTTATTATTATTTTTTTAAGACAGGGTCTCTCTAAGTTGCCCAGACTGACCTCAAACCTGCAATCTTCCTGCCTCAGCCTCCTGAGTAGCTAGAACTACAAGTGTGCACCACCATGCCTAGCAGAATTTAAATTTTTAGAAACAATCTAGAATAAAATGATCTGAGACCTGCAATGGTCTTATTGATGAAAAATTACAAGAACCCTTTTTTTTTTATCTAAGATGTTCTCATTCTCATTCATACTGTCAGATAACTTTGTCTTTATTTGTAGGATGTCCAAATTATTGCACAACTCACTCACAAGTCCCTCTCGGCCAAATTCTAACTTCTGATTATGCAAAACTGTGTCATGACCCGCAGCAAATCTAAGCATTGAATATCATTATTATGATGATTGCGATTGTGAATGTTATTGATTGATACTGATTGTTGGTCCCTAGCAATTGTCAGAGGGGACTTTTGGACCAATAGAGAGACGTAGTTCCCTCTGGCAGCCTTATAATCTAAATTAGACTCTGTTGTATAACAGTTTTAGGCATCTGATACAGAACTTGCCAAATTTCATGGCTTCAAGCTCATGGAATGCACATCCCTGTTCCAGGGAGGCTAAATATTTTTCCAAATCAGTAGATACAACAAACTCCCTGACCTCAACTTACTTCCTGGCACCTGGACTCCTGAGTAGCTGATGAGGAGTGTCTGTCTGCTATCAAGTGACAGGACACATTCAGACTGGCTCCTACACTCAGGACCATGTGGTACCTGATCCTTTCTCCATCTTTGGAGCTAAGATTTTGGCCACAACTTAAAGATCTCCATCCAGAGGGCAATGGACCAGGGTTAGATACCATTAAATGCCATTGAATCAGCCTTGAAGGGCAACTGTGGCTTCTTCGTGCATGAGGCAATGTGCTACAGCTGGAAGCTGCTGGTGAAAGCTAGTGATCACGGACCCGGGTAAATCACATCTCTAATGTCATGTCTGAAATGGAGAGATGGCCACACAACTGTCTTAAGATTTTAGACCTTACAGAACTAGTCAAGCAGGAGTTAGTCCATCAAAAGGAATCTGAAGCTTCTGACACAAGAGCTTGTTGAGTGGATACCTTGACTGTTAGTGACACTGCCACCTTGCAAATAAGACTAAGCTTTGAATACCCAAAGGAATGCTAAATGGCACAATTTTTCCAGGAGTCTAAAGAGATGGAAAAAAATAGAAGGGAGAAGACAGAGATTAGAAAAAGTATAGCATATTAGATACAATAAAAATGAATTTCCTAGCACCCTAAAGTCCTATGGGTCTTTCAGCAGAGGCTGTAGATTCAGTAGACACCATAGGACAGCCTTCCTATATTTGTCAGCTCATTCCAATGCATTCTACCTTGAGGTGAATTCACCCTTCCATCAGTTCCATCTGGCTCTTGCATCAGTCTCGTTCCATCTAGACTCTTGCATTTGTATTGATGAGCACAGGCATGCATTTCTCCCCACTTTCACCTCTCCCTGCCCTTCCTCTGTAAGTCATGTTTGATCCAGAAGCTTCGGTTCCTATTTCTTTTTATTGATTCACCTAAATAGAGTGACTTTCTTTCTGACCATGTCCCACTGAACCCAAGGATCTGCACAACCATATTTTCCCCTTCATGACCCATTTCATACAGCTGCAAACTGCCCAGAGGTTCAAGTCCTAAAAGGCACACAATACCACTTCACCTCAAAATGCTCTAAATCATACAGCCACCCTCTCGTCAAAGCCACTAAACTAAACCACTTGCTGTGAGTTCCTCGGGGAATTTTCCATCCCAGTGTAATTCCTAACTGTGAACCCTCGAAGGCAAGGGGAGCATTCCTGCCTCTTCTACACCCCTCAGACCTATCTGGTATACTTCTATGTATACAGGTGGCTCTCCATAAATGCCTGCATGAATGGATGAATAATGGAAAGGTCTGTTTTCATTACAGGACATCAATGGATTTGGGGGAAGGGGTTCTCTCATAGCTGATATAAAGCCCCAAAACCCCAAATTGTAATCATGGAAATTAAATACTTTCAAAGAAAAACTGAGAACTGAGTCCATCTCCCTGGTCTTTCTTGTCATTATCTGAAAAAGATCTAAACACTGAACTGTAAGACTCTGTATTTTCTCTCTCAGGAAGTGGATCTGAGTTCTCCAAAGGGATGCTCACAGAAGATCCTGCGCATTGGAAATCTCAGCTGTGCTGGAAACTGGCATTGCCTTTCCAGATGTCAGACAGGGGATCTACTTTTAAGAATGATGCAAGGAAGTTGGAATTATAGCTTTAATTTATTTGGGAAAATAGATGAAACCTCAAAATTTTATTGCCAAGATTCTCCTTTATTTGGCTTTTATCTGGTAGGTTAAAATGTATGGGAAGCAGTATTTTTTTAAATGTCACAAAGATTGGATGCTCATACCATCTAAGTATAAAATTTTACTACTTTCATTATTATGTGTAAGTAGGGGTGAGCCTATAAAAATGTTAGGATTGATTTTTGTGTTGTCTGGTATTGTTCAATAATTGTGAAAAACACACTGTCTAAGCAAGGTCCTATATAATTATGTGGCTTCATCCCTTTTGATGTCTTTGACATCTGGAGGGAAGAATGATGCAAAAGTGAACAGACTGAAGTTCAGTGGGAAGAATGTCTAAGACCCAGACAGGAAGATGATGTGTGAACAATGCATTGCACAGAAGAGGACTAGCATGTCTTGGCGCTTAATCTTGAACACTAGGGAGACAAAGATGGACCACTCTCTAGCCACATCCATAGATGCGAGGGGATAATAACCCCTAGGTAAAGGCCATTGTGGTATAAAACATTGGGAGGCATTCTGACATCATGTTGGGGTTCTGCCTCCATGGCCAGTTCCTCTGAAGAGGATCATTTCTAAAATAACCAGCTAGAAGGAAAATGGGCAAAAGCAAAAATGAGCTGAAGAATTCCCTCTTGGAATAGAACTTGGATGGGTTGAGTAGTTTAATACCACAGGAACTAAGGTGTAAGGCCATGCACTCCAGCAAATTATAGCAGGGAAGTTTGTCCAAGTGCCTCCCATACCAATGAGTAATTCTTTGCCTTGTGTCATTTTGTACCTTTTGAGAGCTTCTCCTAAATAACATAAACCTCAGTGACAGTTTGAATAAAGTGCAGTGCATGCTCCAAGGCTCCAAGGGAAAGGGACCCTTTACAGAAAGATGATAGCAGCTTTGTGGCTTAACAGTATTTCATTTCCAGGAAACACAGGATTCTGAGAAAGAATTTAATTCTTGTATCTGTAGACACCTTCACGGTACTTCACAGTATTACCCAATAAACGACATATTCGTTTGTAACTTGTAATGCCTCCCAAATGTTTAGCATGCTGGATGGGACACACAAGGTCCTCAGTCATTCTTGTCAAACTGAATCGCACTTAAGAAGTAAACACTACTGACTGTATTTCTGAATGTCATACATTCTCAAGTTAAGAATGAGAGTGTTGAATTTATCCCTATAGTCCAATCCCAGGGGCCCTTAATAGAGGGTACGCAGTGGTCACTCAATAAATATTTGCTAATACAATAAAATTTAACAAAAATCCAGACTGTTGAAATAGCTGATGAAAACTGCAAGTTCCTTTCTCATTTGGATGAAGTTTGCTCATGTTTGCCTCCATTTGACTGAAGTTTCTCAATCTAGTTTTCTTTCCCCCAAAATCCCTGGCATCATGCCAAAACAATTATAAGACAGCAATTTTAAGACAATCAGTAGAATATCTGAGTCATAACTAAAACATAAGTTAGACATTTGAAATGCAAATAGACCATTTTTACTTGAAATATTTGTACTAAAAGAAATCATTACAATTAACAGTAAGACGGTTAAGAGACTCAGACTTTAAGATAGAGAAGTTTTTCAGTGCTGAATTATAGGTAATTTCTGTGTAATGCTTTTTGATAATTTGAAAGCTCTCACTAACCCTTACGAGGTAGAACAATGGATTGACTTGGTCATGTAATAACTTTCATCACATAACAGTAGGATGATTATTCATTAAGATCATTGGTGTCTCTGTAACTGTCACTTCCCCTCACCCATTCCTTTCATTAAACTGTTATTTCAAAATGCTTTCCTGTGTTCTAATTCAGAACTCTTGTGACAAAAATTTGAGAAGCAACTAACAACTGTCTGTGCATTGGAGTACAGGAAAGATGTTCCTCTTCCCGACCCATGGATGAGACAGCATGATTATGAAACGCTGACACAGTGAGGCTTCCAATGACTTGGGGACAACTGCTGTTTACTTGGGAGCCCATCTCTACCATCATTTTCTAGCATTCTGTGTACAAACTGGAAACTTCCCATTTTAAAAAAAAGTAGGGTCTTCTCCTTCTCCTTTTTTCCTTACCACAACCTCTTTATTTAGTCTGCCCATTTCTGGAAATTCTGCCCATTTCTGGAAATTTAAGCCCTAGCCTCCTACAGCTGACACTCCAACAATTCTCTTTTTCCATAGAAGCTAGAAGCTGTTTTAGGTGCAATGTTTTGGCTGCAAAATGTGAGCTTTGGTGGCTCAGCAGGTACATCAGGGCTCTAGTGTGTCAGGTTTTTAGTTTTTTTGGCTGTTGTTTTCTTTAATCTATGTGATAAGTTATCAGGGACCCATGCAGTGAGTCCTCAATTTTGATGTTTTTAAAATTCATTATTAATGTCCACAAAGAGAGAGAAAGACAGAGACAGAGAGACAGAGATAGAGAGATAGAGAGAGATCTGGCATTCAAATCTGCATTTCTAAATGCTAACAATCGGCCATACCCAAATACCAGCTCCCTCTTAAGGCAGAGCACAGCCTCTTCAATTTGACCCATCCTGAACCACTCCTGCCGCACACCCTGGCCCACTGCACTCATTTTCTTTCCCTGTCTGGCTCCTGAGGCCCAAGAGTCTACAACCTCTCACCTTCACCAAACGGCAGATTAGTTGATCGAGTGAACACAGTAACACACCTATCCCATATTACAAAGTTGCTATCTAGCCAGCACTGTCCACTACAGCAGCCATCAGCCACACCTGGCTTTTGAGCACTTGAAATGTGGCTAGTGCTGTGACGAGTAGACATTTCAACACATTTTAATTTAATTATTAAATTTAAACTTAAAGCAACAGCATAAAGTTCCACTGGATAGTTCTGGTCTAGAACAAGAGGAATTATAAAAGATTTAGTTAACCACATGCAAATACTGGCTTGTTACTCTCCTCAGCATCAGGATCGTCAGCTGAGTTTAGGTGCTTTTTAGGTGTCTGCTCCATAGCAGAAGTACCACCTCTCTTATTGAGCAGAGACATTGTTCAGGCCAAACAACTCAAAGTTCCCTGCTCTCTTCCTCTCTTTCAACCACAATGATCAGTGTACAGAAAATCACTAGAAAATCACTTGCACATTGACATTTCAGGGGAGACCAAAGTGAGATACTCAGAGCCTTCCTTCTCTATGTGCTTGCTGTCTTGCCTTCAGTTGCCTGAGACTATGGAGGACATCTGTCAGAAAGCGCAGAGGGTTCTGGGAGACAGGATGCCCTCGCCCCTCTTCACTCAGTGTGCTAAATGTATCTTGGTGTACCCTCAAAGCCTCCTGTGCTCATATGTGGGGCTTTCAGGGGCTAGCTGGATCTAGGCATGTGACACTGGGATTAAGGGGGGTGGTACTAAATTAGTCCGGTGATTGCAATTTGCATAGTTCTAAGAGACATCACCCAAAAGGTTGGTAGCCTGGATGAGATAAAAGGGAAAGGCTGCTACTGGTTGTTGTTTGCTACTTTCTGCTTGCCATGCCATAGATTGTTTCTCCTCTGTGATGCCCCTCTGCCTTGAAGCCGACTATGGACTGAAACCTCTACAAACTATAAACCAAAATAAGCCTTTCCTTCCTTAGAGCTATGGGTATTGGGTATTGTGTGTCAGTGACGAGAAAGTAAGTAAGACACATTCCTAGCTACAAACTTCCCTCCATGAACTTCCCTTACTGTATCCCAGAGATTCTGCTATGTTGTGTTTCCATTTTTATTTGATTCTAGGAATTTTTAACTTTCCCCTAAAATGAGAAAAATGAGGCTCTGGGAAGTTAAGCAACTTGACAAAGGCTGCAATGCTAATAACTGACAGATTGAAGACACAAATCCAGATCTCCTGACTCCAAACCTATATTTATGTCACAGTGAGGATGTTATAAAGAAGACAACACTGCATAAACAAATGAGCTATCCTTTTGTGAGAAGTCAGCCATTTCTGAAAGCAAACACCAGGAGAATACACTGAAGCCATCAAGATCAATTCTAAGGAGTTCTACGATACACTAGCACTTTCAAAGATAGAAGTTGTCCATATAATGCACTAGAGTCAAAGTATCGCTTCTGTAGCCAGGGGTGGTGGCACACGCCCATAATCCTAGCCCTCAGGAGGCTGAGGCAGGAGGATATCCATGAGTTTGAGGTCAGTATGAGCTACTCAGTGAGACCCTGTCTCAAAAAAACAACAAATCTAGCTTCTGTGCCCCACACTGGGCAATCGTTCTGAGACCTAAATCCCTGCAAGCCCTCTCTCCACTGACAATCATATGGCATACACTACATAGCATAGAGCATAAAGAATGTAACATGTGGCATACAACATATAGCACACATAATATAGCACATCACATACAGCATACAGCATATAGAATACAGAATGTAGCATATAGCATACAGCATACTTTGAAGCCAAGCATATGCAGCTTCTTCAGTTTCACCTTGAGTGGTTTTCACCTTCCCTTGAGACATCCAACTGCTGGGCTCATTCACACTAGATGAGCTCACAGGCACAGAAAAGCATTCTTTAATACACGGTTCTCCTCATAGCATACATCCCTGCACCAGGAAGGAAGCTTGCCCTATGTGCTCACTTACAAGTGTGCCATAAATTATAGCTTATTTTCTGAGGATTTCCACGAAATGGTGAGACACTGGAAACTGAAGCTCTGTAGCCAGAGGGGTTTGTGGAATTTTGTTCTGTGGAAATAGAACTGTGCAATTTTAAGGCTGAAAGAAACCTTCCAAGTACACTCCTGCCAAGGGCAGGGCGGAACAGACACCATCATGAGAGACACTGTGTTAATAACATGCTTCTTCCTTCCTGCATCTTTCCCCCCTCACACCGTAAGGACATTGAAAGGAAGAAAATGCGTCAGTACTTTTTTACTAAACTCTCTTTGTCTCTTCATTTTATTTATTTATTTATTTACTTTGGAAACAGCAACTACGCCATAATGTGTTCTGAGCAGATTCCAGCCTGCCCTTCCTAGACGAGTGGAGAACAGCAAAGCTGTGAGGGTGCGTTTGCTCTTCGGCCCCCAACACACACCCCCCCTCATCTCTTCACAAGCCTCCAGCCTGGGGAAAAGGGAGTCAGCAACTGCCTGTTCCTTCCTGACTGAGCACACTGTGGTGGCCCCAGCCACCGCCCTCACAGGGATGGGAACGGGCTGAACTTGAGAGGGAAGTATGTTTGGGATACGTCTTTGAGCACGGTTAATCCTTGAGCTTCTGTGAGAGGAAAACGGGCCTGGGGACCCAAACCATCACGTTCCCCCTAAACTGAGGGAGAGCAGCAGGACCTGCTCTTGGCTGTGCTGTGGGCAGGAGCACTGAAGCACTGGGGTAGGGGAGAAGGGCATCACGCTAGATAACGGTGTCGGTTCTACAACCGTCTCCCCAAACCCATCTACACACTTTCACACTTTACAATCGTGATTTTTGTTCAACACTTCCAGCGGCTTCCCATAATCAAATCTTATTTTCTTTGCCACAGCCAACAAGCCTCACTCCCACTTCTCCCTGTTACATGTATTCCAACCATGTTGGCTTTCTTTCTTTCTGTCCCTGAAATCCAAGCTTATTCTCACATCCAGCCCCTCTGCCCCAGCTGTTCTCTCAACTAGGTTGCTTCTTCTCCACTTCATCTCATGACTGGCTTCTGTCATTTTGTGTCACTTCAGCTGTCAGAAGTCCTTCCTTCACCTCTTCAACTAATCCTTCAACACATCATTCATTTTATCATACTTGAGATAAGAATGTGCATTTATTTTATAGCTTGAAAAATAATACTAGGGTTGGGGATATAGCTCAGTGGCATAAATGCCTGCCTGGCAAGCATAAGGTCCTGAGTTCGATTCCCGCTACCAAAAAAAAAAAGAAAAATAATACTGAGAAGCCAGGCGTGGTGGTGCACGCCTGTAATCCCAGAACTCAGGAGGCTGAGGCAGGAGGATCATTGAGAGTTTGAGACCAGCCTGGGCTACAAAGTGAGCTCAAGGCCAGCCAGAATTGCATAGTGAGACCCTGTCTCAAAAAGACAAAAGAAAAATACTATTATAAAAGCAGGAATTAAAGATTAAAAATCACTTATTAAGCAAACAGGTGACATGTTGTTCTCCTAGTTTGTTCCCTGTTTTCCTGTTTTGTTTTAGTTTAGGTTTTCATTTGGTTTGATCTGCTTTCATTGAGTGTTGACACTTAAAATTCTTACCCAAGACCTGTTTGTAACTTTGCTACCACCTTCTGGCAAAATAATGAACCTCTTAAGATCTTTGATTAAGATAAGTTTCCAACTTATTTTATATTATAAACATATTTCACTTGTACCCGTTGCTGAAATTGTGACTTGGAGTTCCCCAGAGAACACCTATCCTGCACCCTTCTTCCTTAGTGCCAGGGCTTTTCCCTCACTGTCATGTGCCATGGCAGCAAGAGAGCAGAGCTCTCCTTGCTCCTTCCAAAGGGTGATCCCTGTCACATCCGTGTTTTTCTTTCTCTTCCCTTAAAGAACTACACTGGAGAAACCTAGAAGATACCACCAAACCAAGCTATCAAAGTTGCCACCTGTCATAGGTCAAATAAAAATCATGTACTTCCTGACCAGATGTACTAAAGCTTCTTAGGTACCCTTGCCAACAATGCATATCCTGAATTTGGTTATCAGTGTGCATCAAATAACCCACATTGAGACTAAATAAATAAGTGGTATGTTCCAAAGTCCAGAAAGCTTGAATAAGTACTTTAATTTAAAGGAGCAAAAGAAGACACAATTAAAAAAAAAAAAAATACTATGTGATCCTGGCTTGGCTCTTGATCCAAAACCAAGGACATTGGTGGGACAACTGTAAAATCAGTAAGATTAGATAATTGTATCTGTGTTAACTCCATGCTTTTGTAATTATATTGTAGTTATATGAGATACTAATAGTGTAAGACTCTGAGCGAAGTGCTTACAAAAATCCTTTGTATTGGCTTTTATTCTTATTGTTTTGGTTTTACTTTTTGCAATGCTTAGATCAAACTGAAGCCTTATGCATGCTAGGCAAGCATTCTACCACTGAGGCACATTTTCAGCCCTACTGTTTTTGTAACTTTTAAAGATCTGAAATTATTTCAAAATGAAAGGAATTAAAAGATTTTTAAAACAAAGACATGCGAAGTTCATACCAGTTAAGTCTCCATATGCTATGGCTTGTGTCTAGATATCCCCCCAAAGCTTCTTGTCATATAGGCAGGGCTTTTCACTGGTGGCTGGATCTAGAATGTGTGACACTGAGATTGATTCATGGTACAGTGCCAGCTTTAAGGATGTGAGTGCCACCACCCTAAGGGCAGGTAGCCCGGACAAGATATAAGGGACAGAAAGATGCTTACCAGTTGTCACTTGTCTGCTTTTGCTGTCTTTTACCTGCCATGAAGTGTTTCTCCTCTGTGATGCCCCTCTGCCATCCACCCTGCCTTGGAGCCAGCTGACTGTGAACTGAAACCTTTACAAACTGTGAAACCTTTACAAACTGTGAGCTAAATAAACATTTCTTCCTCTAACCTTGGGTGTTGGGGTATTTTGTCTCAGCAATGAGAAAAGTAACTAAGACATCATATTTCCATCACTGTCTAACCTCATTGCCTTTTACCCAAGCACATCAAAGGTAAATTCATCCACTGAATGTTCTATTCTCTCCTTTTCCTGATCACTGATGTCAAACAAATTTTCTTCCACCTCTCCTTAGCCACTACTGAAATCTTGAATCAAACCCTGAAAAACTATTTCACTGAAAACACTAAACCATTGGGGCTGGGGATTTAGCTCAGCGGCACAGTGCCTGCCTGGCAAGCATGAGGTCGTGAGTTCGATTCCTGGTATGTGGGGGGAGAAAACACTAAACCACTGACATTACATTTTTATAGTATCCATCACCATCCTGCCTCTATCATATACCATCTTCCTTCTGTTTTCTTATGGATGGATGGATGGGTGTATTTTTAAGAAAGGGCATCTCTATGCAGTTTAGGCCTTGAACTCACTAGGTAGCTCAGGCTGGCCTCAAACTTACGGCGATCTTCCTGCCTCAGCCTGACAGCTGGTATTACAGGTGTGCACAACCATGCCTGGTTACCCCCTTTACCCACTTTATATTCCATATCCAACACTTTACATATTCTCTTGCAAACACTCTTAACTTCGCTGGCTACCTCACCCTTTCTCCCCTCTCACCTGCAAAACTCAACACTGCTTAAACACAGTACCCACTCAAACAACTGAAGGTTACTAGAAAGGTATAAACTGCCGGTGGCCTCATTTAAAACTATAAGCACAAATGGGCAGTAATAGCCAAGTGGGCACCAATACTTCCAAATAACCCTTCTTCATAACGCCGGTAAATTCACAGCCCCACTGTTGAAGAAACCAAGTTTACACTGTGTTCCAATCAGTATTTTTGGAGCTACTTCATTGCTGGCATTCCCGTAATTTTTGGAAAAGGAGGAAAATAAGCTTGATACAGAATATCTGTAATTTTTTTTTCATCCTGGAAAAACAAGTTTTGTCATAATGCAAAGAGAAAAAAAATGTGTCATCTGGATTTGTAAAACAAAAAATTCAAAAATTCATTTAGGTCATACTTTTGTCTTATGCTCATGCACCAAGCAGTTTCTTTTAACCACTCTAACATCTCCTTGTTAGAAAATTTAGAAAACTTAGAAACTTAGAAAACTTAGAAAAGACTCTTAACAAGCAACAGGCCATCCCTCACATCAGTGCAGATCAGTGTGTGCTACTGGTCCAAAATGAACCAAACACAGAAACTGAGAGACACCACTCACTATGAGCATGGGATGTGTTACAAAGCGTGTGGACCAGTTCAGGTGGTGAGCAAGTTCTAGACATGAACAGCCACTGCAGTGCATAACATTTTATACGTTCTGTCAACTACAATCTAAGACATGAATAAAGCTTAGAAAATGTAAACCTTTATTTTTATAACATTTTTTAATAATTTTGTTAATCGAGCAAATTTTTTAAATTTATGGTTTTATATTACCAGCTTAGAGAAGTCACTTATATTGTTTATTTTTATATTTTATGAATAATGTTTATGATCAAAATAGTAGATTTTGGCATTAAGGTCACTTCCTAGTCACATTTTTAATTTTAAAATTTTTAATCTAATTTATTATTATTAAAAGCATTATTATTATTATAATTTGAGGCCCTGGGGATTGAATTCAGGGCCTTGTACACACTAGGCAAGCCATCTACCACTGAGCTACAACCCTAGCCCTAAATTTTTTTAATTTGAAATTCCTTCAATAATAACACAAAGAACAATACAAAGAATTTCCATATACCTTTTACTCACCAATTTTTAACACTTTATCAATTTGCTTACATATATAGGTATATATTCATATTCCAAACCCTAGAAATCAATGTTCCTTTCTACTTGTTATCTTTTGAATTTCATTTGGTAAGCCAACACAGTATGTCTCCCTTCGCTGAAAAAGTCTTGCCATTAAAAAAAAAAACCCTCAGGTGCTCTTGATGCATTGACATAGTAAACATTATGAATGACAGTAAAAACTAATGGTTTGGAGTCAAGACTATACTTATTTGACATAGAATCTTATGATAAACAAACACTACCACTTACTGAGATAAATGGTTACTGAAAGTAGGAGTACTATTAAGAAAGTTTGAACCAAACTCTCAGTTTGAATTATTAAGAATGTGAATCAAACAGCTATATTTACTCATCTTCCCGACAGTTTTAGCATTTTCAATGACTTCAATACTTTCATACAACATATTCCCAAAGGCAAATTAGATCTAAGGACAAAAATTAAACTTATAATTTAGAAAGACAAAATGTACACAAATTGCAATAACATTTACAATGTCAACATCTTAGAAACTGGGTAGAATGTTGTGACTTTTGTTTTCTGTCAAGAGATGGAAATTAAAAAAGAGATAGAAATGAATCTGGAATTCATTTTATTTCATCAAAAGACAATTTAACTTTTAATATAATAATACAAGACAAATTGTTAAAACTACTTATAAAGGACTAAAGATGGGGGCTGGGGATTTAGCTCAGTGGCAAAGCATCTGCCTGGCAAGCACAAGGTCATGAGTTCAGTTCCCGGTACCGGAGAAAAAAAACCAAAAAAAAAAAAAAAAAAAAAAAAGGACTAAAGATGAATTTTGGAAAAGGTAG
Organism: Chinchilla lanigera; assembly: GCF_000276665.1. Lineage (NCBI taxonomy): Eukaryota > Metazoa > Chordata > Mammalia > Rodentia > Chinchillidae > Chinchilla > Chinchilla lanigera. The sequence goes on along the minus strand of NW_004955426.1, from coordinate 18,409,729 downwards.
CTCTGCTTGCTTTATTCTGCATAAAAGTTAAAAACTAATCTCCTGAGTTTTGTTATATGAGTTTAAATTATCTTCTCTAATCTACCCTGTAAGCTGATTTCTCCATGTGTGTTATTTTTTAAAAACAGAAAGGTTAGCTATACATTATCCCCTGTAAAACTGTCATCAATTCAATCTAAATTAGATAAATTTTAACAAGAAAAAGTTCATTTATCATATGAAAAACTAAGTATTGATATAGTTAGGTATTTGTTTAAAACTACATGTAGACATTTAATATGGGAAAGTAGCCATTATACTCTTTCTGTTTAGTTTTTATCTACAGTTTTGCAGTTTTTTGTTTGTTCTAATTGCATTAAAATTTTTTTGCTGAATAAAAAACATGAGACATTTTATGTATTTGTTTTTATATAATATTTCTAATAATACTTTGTTGTATTTTATGAAAGTCCTGGTCCACAACTAATTAGGGATAACAAATCTTACCACAGATAACTTGAATGCTGCAGTTGCTCGCACATTCCCCAGATAGCCACTAGGTGGTGCCCAAGGATCTTCTCCCTGACTGCTTGCAGGTCCCTTGTCAAGGCAAACTCCAGTTAGAGTAATATATTTCCCATATACCCTGGCAGAATTGTCAGGCTTTTCCTACCTATCAAATCTAGGAAAAGTAAATATGAGGTTAACTTATACAAATTAAGATGTACACTCTCATATAAATATATTTTGCCAATTGTTGCAAGGCATTTTTCAACGAAGTATATCCATATATCAAAGCTATTAAACTATTATTATCAGAAAAACAAGATCTCTTTGATCAGTAATAGTGACAAGAGCCAATTATATCCAGGCCAAATTAGAAAGGAAGGCTATAAAGACTTCATTGCTCACATCTCCCAGTCAGGGTAGTAGTAGAACGGTAGAACAAAATTCTGAGGCATACTTGAAATCTGTCCACAGTCCAAACCTTAAGAGGTAGATGTTTTGCATGTAGCACCCATGAGTAGAGGAGCCAGAGTCAACAGAAAAACACCCCCGCACAACGCGGACAGGCAGCCCAGCACACTTGCTGCTGCCCCCTCAGGAGCCAAAGACACACCTATATTCAAAGATATGCTGGGTGCTGTTAAAAGTACAAATGAAAAATGCCAAAGTTTTCCATTCATGAATACAAGAATTCAATCCTGAGGAAGCCTGCCATAGCTTCTTTATATGTGGAAGTTCACCAGAGAAATTGATTCCTTCAGCCTCACTGAAATGTGATAACTAAAACCTTTTAAGAATCACCAAGGCCCTTAGCTTTCAACAGCTTCTTCCCCAGTGAAAGACTTTTGCATCCATGGGGCAGACGGCAAACATGAAATATGCCCATGGCCAAACTAAAAGCATGACATGTGAAAGTTGTTGGACTTCCCGGCCTGCCATTTATAACTGGGAGTCTGATTTCCAACGTGGCTATGTCTACTCTAGCCATTCTTTAAGCTTACCAACACCCAAGGACTCAGAAACTTCTCCGTTTCCTCACTTAACTGTCCTTATTTTGCTCAGGACAGCTGGTAACCAAGTTTCTGGGTTGAATGTGGTAGGAAGGCCATTCTGTCAAAGAAAAGCAAGCGGAGTGACAGCCGCTGGTAAGACTCAGTGTGTGCAAACAGGCCACAGCGGCCCCAGCTACTGCCAATAATCTCAACTTCCTACCTTCCTCCTCACAGCCTTTGGTTCTGAGACAGTATAAAGAAATCACTGTAGCCATGGAATGCAGAAGAGTTTGCATGAGGGGGTCAATCCCTGAAGAACTCTTTCTTTCTTGGATTAGTTTCTAGTTGATGACTTTAGCAGTTATTTCTGGTTAGTGCCATGACTTTTCTCAGAGGCCTCTTAGGACAAGCACCAAACACTAGAAATAACCCAGCAAAGTTGTTTTGTACATCTAAACACAGAGCCTCACTTATCTTCCTTTGACATACAGCTTTTAATCCTGTTCCAAAACCTGCTAATCATGTTTGTCCATTAGTAGGTTCCCAACTTGAGAAGGCACATGCAAATTAAGCCAATTCAAGGGGTATGATTTATTAAGCTAGATTACTTAGAAAGGTGTAGCAGAAAGCTTAGGAGAACTGTAGGGTAACCCTGAGCTAACACTAACAGGAAGTATTATCCCTCGGCCACAAGGTGAGGACAAGTAGTTACTGGAACCAAAAGAAAAAAGTGACAGAGGCAGTCATGTGGAAGTGCCAGCTTTAAGGTGCCTCAACCCACTAAGCTCTCTTTTCACCATGGACCCAACCCAACCAAAACTAGAGAGCATGGCCCAGCAATATATACCACGTGTCGACACCCAGGACAGAGGGCAAGGTAAGAACGAATCTGGGGGAACAGATAGAATACACTTTTAAACTTGTTACAGTAAAAGACACATTGTCAGGAACAAGGGACTGTGTTTGAGGTGAGGGGGAGTTTTGAATAATTTGATGGGAATTAAAAAGGTAATGTGTCTTTTACTATAATAAATTTTTATTTAAATATTTACCACATATTTTGATCCCCTTCATATATAGCACATATCCAAACCCATTTACCTTCTGCATTTTCCTCTTGCCCTTCACCTGATAAAAAGATTGAATTTCCCTGGGCGGGGGAAACAAAGTTCTACCAACGACTATTTCATTACAAGTTGGGATCAATTTTCTATATTCTCACCTGAAACCTAAAACTTCAGGCAACAATGGTGTTATCCACATAATTTATGTCAGGGAAAACAGGGAAAGAGGGACATAAAACACTGCTGTGACGATTATAGTTGTCTTTTGCCACTATGTATCCCAGGTTCCCTTTAACTTCTCCCAGGACCTTAGCTGGACCAGGGTTATTTACCAGTGTCTTTATAAGGTGTGGTCAAAACTATGCTGAATGCCACTGCTGAGTGCCATGCAACACAAATGAAAGCTTGTAAGAACATTACTGTGTGCCCTCGTTCGCCCTATTCAGCAGATCTGCACCATGCAACTTCTGGCTCTTGGCCAAAGTCAAAAGAACCTCAAAAGGTAAACATTTTGAATCAATTCAGGACATCAGGGCAGCCACAAAAGCACAACTAAAGATACTCATGAGAAAGGACTGCTTCAGAAAATGTGAAGAAGCTGGTGCACACCTATAATCCTAGCATCCAAGAGGCTGAGGCAGGAGGATCGATGTGAGTTGGAGGCCAGCCTGGGCTACATGAGACTATCTCAAAAAAAAAAAAAAAAAAGTATCAAGATCAATGGAAAAAGTATTAAGAGTGTGAAGAAGTATTTTGAAGGGGATTAATGGTAATGCCTTTTTTTCTTTTTTTTTTTTTTTGAGCCAGGGTCTCATTGTGTAGTTCAGGCTGGGCTTGAACTTGCTATGTAACACAGGCTGGCCTCTGCCCGCCTCAGCCTTCTGAGTGCTGGGATTACTTTGCCTATTATTCCAGTGAGCCTAAAATAAGCAAAGGAAAATCTCCACTGCTGATGTAATGGAACCACTGCTTCCTTCCACACAAGGTCCCCAACACTCATACCCTTGTCAAAGAACTACAAAAGGGAGGGAGGAAAGAAGCTTTAAAATGGAGAGAGCAGCAATCACTACTTGAATTTACCGAGTGATCAACCTCACACCAATAGTGAAGTAACCTGGCTGATGTGTCTTAGGTATGATGCAGTTTAGAGTCCAACATCTCACTTACGTAATGTTCTTGCAAAAGACATTTAACCTGAATGAAGCCATGAGGAAAGACAAATCCAGAATGTGAGACCATTATAAGGCAATTAAACTGGACTTTTTAGAATTAGGGATTTGAACATACAGCCTTGCACATGCTAGGCAAGCCTTTTTCCACTGAGCCTCATCCCCAGCATTTTTTCACAGTATCCTACATTGCCTACGCTGGCCTTGAACCTTCAATCCTCTTGCCTCAAAATCACAACTAACTGGGATTACAAGTGTGCGCCACCACACTCAGCAACCTGAACTCAGCCAATGTCATGGAAAACAAAAATAATAGGAAATTCATTTTAGTGTTTCCTGTTGCTATGACAAACCACCAGAGGCTGTTTTTTTAAAAAAAGTTTAGTAGTACAGTTTGGAAAGCTGAAGGATGCAGTAATCCCAGCATTTCAGCCTCCAGTTCAAGCACCTTTGGCTATGGCACAACATATCAGAGTAATGGTGAAGAATATGTTTGCACACAGCAGAGGACACATATAAAGGGTGGCATCACTTCAGAACACTCTCCTAGAGAACTCAAGGTCCATCAAGAACTACATTAGTCTCTTCTGAGGACACTGTCCTATGTGACTTAATTATACCGCCCTAGACCCTACCACAGAGGTTCCTCCTCCTCCCAACACTGTCACACTGGGGACCAAGCTTCCAGCTTATAAACCCATGGGAGACACGTTCAAACCACACCTAAACTGTGCAGAATTACTCTAGAAAAGGCAAAGGAGACTAACAACCAAATGAAGTGCATGAACATTGATTGCCCAGATCTGCATCAGGGTGAGAAATAAAGAATATTTGGGGGAACTGGGGGAAAGAAATAGGGATTCAATATTAGAAAAAATTACTGAATTAACTTTTCTAGGTTGCAATAATACTGAGGTGAGGCAGGAGAATGTTTACTCTTGGAAAACGTACACTGAAGTCCAATGGCCAGCTCGAGGAAAAGCACTGGCACAACTGTGTGAACTGAAAAACTAGCTGTTTTTTCAAGAAACACCATTTTTATTTGCAAGAATTATTGAAACATCATTATTCATACTTGCGGATTTGGCAGATTTTCTGAAAAATAAACAAACTAAGACTGCCACTTCAAAGAAAACAACTGAGGGCATTTGCTGCCAGTGGTGAAATTCAAGTTTTCAAGGGACAATTACATATTGCAACTAAAAAGAAACTATCACCTGTCAAATTTTGTAACTGTTATCAACAATATTCACAATTACCTAAAAAAGCTATTAGATTTTCCTCTTTCCAACTGCATCTCTTTTCTATTTTTCCAAGTTTTCTTCACATCTTCAATCTAAACGACATATTATAGATTATCTGCAGAAGCATATAGAGGAATCCAGCTGTGTTCTATTAGAGATTGGTAAACTGTAAAATAATGTCATTTTTCTAATTTTTTGTTTTAAAAAAATGGTTATTTTCCTAGGGGAAAAAAAAGTGTAAATAGCTTGATCCCTAGGAAATTTATACTGAAGTACTTAAAATGAATTCATCTGTCTGCAACTTACTTTGAATTAATTCATCAAAAAAATACATGTATGCACAATTGTGTCACGTAATGGCAGAATGAGAAATGTGTGGATAGACTTATTTTGACAAGAAACATAACATCAGAGTGTGCTTACACAAACTAAGCTGGCTATGGATATCATTAGGCAATATAATCTTATGGGACCACAGTCACATATGCAGTCTATTATTGACCAAAACATGAGAAAGTGTACGTATGTGTATATTTGCATGAATACACATATGCATGTATAGTACCACAGAAAAATATTCACTCTTTGTACCTAGAAGCTTCCCCCGACCTTTTGGTGCTTTTGTTTTTGAGACAGAGTCTCGCTTTGTAGTGCAGGCTGCCCTTGATCTCACTTATGTAGCCCAAGCTGATCTAGAACTCAACGATCTTCACGCCTCAGCCTCCTGAGTGCCGGGATAACCAGTGTGCATCACCATACCCGGGTGTTTGTGGTTTGTGCAACGGGGTTTCACCATGTAACTCAGGCTGGTCTTGAAATTGGTATATAGACCAGATGCCTCAAACTTATCATCCTTCTACCTCTATGTCACAGTGCTGGGATTACAGGTGTGCAGCATCACATGTAGCAAAACCCAGTCTCTTACCTGTGTGCTGGAAGCACCTTTCATTGCATTGATCCTAAATATTTTCAGGATCAGACACTTCAAACTGTCAGCTCCACCTCCCAACTAGGATTAGGAGGGAGCCCAGGAACTGCACTGACTCCCCATGGTCAATGACATAGTGAAACATCCATAGAAATGCCCTCCGTGATGGGCTTCAGAGACCCAGGTTGGTGAATATATCGAGGTGTTGGAGGGTGACAACTTGACTGCTCCCAACTTGTATGCTTTGTAATAAATTCTAGGATTAAAGCATTTACAGACTGAGTCATTTCAGTGAATTATCAAACCTGAGTTGGGGATTCTCAGAACTCCCTGAATTTTTAGCCAGGTGGTCAGAAGTATTAGGGGCTAGGAATATAGCTCAGCAGGCACAGCGCCTGCCTGGAAAGCACTAGGTTGTGAGTTCAATTCCCGGTACCACCACCCCCCCAAAAAAGTACTGGTGACAACCTAAAAGATTTGGAACTGAAATCTGAAGTGGGCTCAGTCATGCGGGACTGGGCCCTTAATTTGTGAGATCCGACACTAACTCTGGTGATGTCAGAATTTAACTAAGACAACCCAGTGGTGTCAGAGAGAGAAAGGCTATTGGAAAAGACACCATGCATTTGATGTAATGAGTTTGTAAGAAAATAGCTCAGCATATGTGTATGTGTATGAATATGTGACTAAAGTATGTAGATGTCTTTGGCAAAAATTATATATAATATATTAAGTACTTAAAATGAACTAATGTGTCTGCAACTGAATTTGAATTCATTAAAAAATGTACAACTGTGTGTCACTTTCTGGCAGAACATGAGAAATGTGTTATGTTGCTTATTTTGACAAGCAACATAACATCAGAGTGTGCTTACACAAACTAAACTGGCTATGGATATCATCAGGCAATATAATCTTAAGGGACCACTGTCACATATGCAGTCTGTAATATATATACTGCTCAAACAGATCAGCCAAAAAAGAATATTCAAAGAATGAGAATGAGCATTCCTTGTACCATTCAATTTTCCCATAGATTTAAAATTTTCCAAATAAAACATGGGGGGAAAATCAAGTCCTAGGTCTTTCGGATAGAAGCATTCTTAAAGTGGTTACTAGGTGTTCGTGAGGAGTCAATGGAGACTCTCTTAAATTTAGAAGCTACTCCCGTAAATACTCTTAAGGCTCCTCTAATACAGACAGTACAGATCTTTACATACCTTCCTTCATTATAGGTTCTCTTCTTGGAACAGGACCAGTAACTCTAACAGGGAATTGTTAGAATCAAATTCTGGTTAGAGAACTGTGCTAGGGAGGGGAGGCTGCTACTATAGCCAAAAAGACCAAGGCAGGGCTGGGGATTTAGCTCAGCGGCAAAGCGCCTGCCTGGCAAGCACAATGTCGTGAGTTCGGTTCCCGGTACCGGAGAAAAACCAAAAAAAAAAAAAGACCAAGGCAATTTAGAGATTTTAAATTCTCAGTCCCGATGTCCCCAGCTCCCTTCCCAAATACCATCCTTACTTGAACCTAAGAGAGCTAGTGGGACTCAGCCCTTATACCAAGCCCTTGGGCTTGTCTCAGAACTGCCCTGAAACCACAAATGAGAGGCCAATTCAAAGATGTCATGGAGGCTCTCTGGCTCTTCTATGTTCATAATTTGTCTTTCCTTCATACCTTTCTCCAGGGTTGTCACAAGTGAGATGAACATCTGGAAAATATAATTGCAGCTCGCCATGATGTACCACAGCCATTGGTCTATCAAGATCTTGCCCTCCAACTGCACTTCATCCCATGCTAATTACAGTGGTAAGTTATAGTCGTGGTATCATCACATACTATGGATTACTCCTGTCCCATTACCCCTACCCTCGAAATTATATAAGCCCTGTCCTCTTCAAATACACATGCCATCTAATCCCAGAATACCCTCTATTCCAGGACTGGGGACTAAACTCAGGCCCTTCTCACTGAGCTACAACTCCAGCCTTACCTGATTAAGACAGGGTCTCTCACTAAATCACTAAATTGCCCAGGCTAGGCTCAAATTTGTAGTCCTCCTGTCTCCAAAAGCACTGGGGTTACAGGCATGCACCACCAGGCCCAACCCAGAATACACCTTTGACGGAGTTTCCTAGAGTCCTTTCTGATACCTACTTCTGCAGCAGTCACGATGCTGCCAGGAAGAGGCCATATTCAAATCACAATTGGAGGAGGGTATGAATGGGTTATTTTAAGTGTCAACCTGGTTAACATGCTCCCACAGGTTTGAGCCTCCAGTGATGCATGCATGACAGTTTCATCAAGCAGCTCATACCACCCAATGGGACTGTCCTATGCCACCCAATAGGGTGGTACATACATGTCCCACTAGCAGTTCAAGCCGGCATGGAAATAACATGTTCAAATTAGAGGCACCCGGCAATGAGATATACAAATTATGGCCCCATCATGAACATGTTAAAGGATACCCAAATAGCTGGTAAAGCACTTCAGGGTATGTCTGTGATGGCGCTTCTGCAGGACACTGGTACTTGAACCATGGGCTGAGGAAAGGTGTCCTTTACCCAATGTGGCAGGCACCATTCAACTGACTTTTTAACAAAAAGACAGGAAAGGTGAATCCCTGCTCCTCTCTCTCCTAGAGGTAGCACTCTCATCTCCTGCCCTTAGACATCAGATCTCCAGATTAGGCCTTCAGCTTTTGACTTAAAATTTTACCATTAACCATGGTTCTTAGGCTTTCAAACCTACACCGAGCCATGCTACTAGCTTTTCTGCTTCTGTAGCCACAGCACACAGTGGAACTCCTCAACCTCTATGAGCCAATTCCTCTAACAAATTCCTCTACTGCTCGCTGATTCTCTGGAAAATGCTAACAATTACAGAGGGTTTACTAGAGAGAGTACAAGAATATCTCAGCAATATTAAGATAAGCAGTACAGATGGTTTAGTAGAAATTATTTAAATATTAGAGTACAAGAAACTTCAGCAATACTAAGGTAAGCAGAGCTAGTTAATAGGTTAGGCCAATGGGACAGGTAAAGTGGCTACCAGACATCAGGACAAAACTGGAGAGGTCACCGGAAGTTGAGGGATACAGCCAGTACAAGTGACCTTGAATGAAAGGTGGGAACCAGAGGAATCAATGTTTGAGCTCATGTTCCTCACTCTAATTTCCTAGTGTGGCTCTGTGGAAGATACTGCCATGTCCATTCTGGGCAGCCTACCAGAGCCAGAGGGTGGAAAGTCATTCAGGAGTGCTCCAAGACACCCACACTGAAGTGTAGAGAGCCTCTACAGCCAAAGGCTACAATCTTTTCACTATACCTGTTAAAATTTTGGCAAGAGGGGAGAAAGTAAAGTCAGTAGTTTTATATTTTTTCATTACTGGTTAATAGTCTCCTACACCGTCACATGGCCCACATGCCTGGAAATTGACAGAGACTAGGCCAAATGAAATATCTACGTGTGTATAGATGGATAGCTACGATAACTGTAATGCTGATGCCTAATAGCTCATTGAAAGGAACAGTTAATGCTTAAATTTTTTTGACCAATTTTGCATGCTTATATCTCGTAATCTGAACTAATTTGAAGACAATATGCAATACAACCATTGGTGAATTCCTACTATTTTCTCTAGTGAAGCTCTGTATCATTTCTAATTTTTCTTATTTTTTATTCTCTTTAATGGTTTGATCAATCCTGCCTTCTTACATCTGGTAATCTGAGCAACTTCACTGAAAGTAACAATACATAATATAACAAACACTGTTAATTCCTATCATTTTGTTTTAAAACCCTGTATCATATATATTGTTTCTGCTTTGTTTTGGTCTATGTTCCTATTTTGTTATGGGGTTTTATTCTCTTCAAAAATAAAAAATAATTCAGCCTACCTTTTTCAGGAGTTTTGGCCAGAGACACAGCTAAACAAGTGCAAACAGAGTTTCTCTTAAGCCTTCAGAAAGGGCTCACCTGAACTTACTGTACTGCCATGTTCTGGGGACACAACTGTGGTCAACTGCCTTTGCTGCTGCTGCATAATATGGTGAAAGAATTTTAAGAAACAAGACCAAATGGGATAGATGATAACCCTGGTTTATGATGTCAGATAGAAAACCAGGTAAGGGTTACGTCAATAAATTCCACTGCTAAATCAATGAACCTAGAATTCTCCCGTTGTTCTAAGTCTATTACCTAGGAACACAGGTAAATATAATCTCAGGTTTTAAGAGTCAGCAAAGGTGAAGTTCCAATCCTACCTCTGCCACTCTGTCACTTTGAGCAAATCACCTATTTTCTGGAAACTCCATTTTCCCCACCTATAAAATGTGTCTAGTAAAAGTACCTTCTTTAAGAAACGATAAAAATTAAATGGAAAAACAAATGCCTGATACCTGCCACTACCTATGCTCTCCACCCTGGCAATCAAAAAATGGGATTAATCCATATCTACCATAGACCAGGCTCTCCCTAGGAGTTTCACAGTGTGAGTTTACATAAACTTAGTGCTACCTTTCCTAAAACAAAGTAATTTCCAAACCTGAGAATCCAATCCAAATTCTTTTCAATACTTATAAGGAAGGAGTCCTAACTACCCTTGGTTCCCCATGCACAGAAACTGCTACTTAAAAGGGTTGAAAATCCAGTCTTCAGTGCCCTTTTAAATGTAATCTTGCCTATCAATCTTCCAGAGGCCCCTTTCTAATGGAAGTGGCTTGCTGACAATACTGTCAATATGTCTTTGTAACAAATTCCTCTCTACTTAAAAATTCAAAAGCCACTGATACAGGGCTCAGATGTGTTGATGTTCTCAACTGCTTCTAATAGCTTCTTTCCCTACCAATTAATGGTCTATAGTGAGCAAGGATTTCCCCACATTCAGGAAAAAAAAAGTGTCACAGGTCAAAAACTGATCCACTTATAGATGTTTGGATATCAAAAGATGAGTAAGAATTCTGAACAAAACCATAGGGCCTCTGAAATTATCTTTCAATAATAGTTTTCTTCAAACCTGAATGGGGTTTAAGAAAGTCACCAGAAGAAGTGGAAAGTGAATAAAATCATAGCTGCCACCACTGTAAATACTGTAGGAAGGCCACCCTGCACCCTCATTTGTATCTGCACTGTTCAATCACACCCACGCAATAACACATCCATCTGCAGCCACCATGCCATTGTGATCCTTCCCTACTCCAACAAGTTCTCCTCACTGAACCAGCCTCTGCGCTCCTGGTCCTTGCCAATATTAGTAGTCCCTTTCTTACTGAATCTTTAGAAATAACAAGGTTATAAGAGAAAAACTGAGGAGCTGCCAGACTGAAGGAGACTAAGGAACAGAATCCAGTGAGATACATAATCCTGGGCTAGAAACTTTTCCTGTAAGACATTGACAAAATTTGAACGAAATCTCTTAAATGTACAGGTACTCAGGAGTCCTAACATTCTGGCAGTAACTTGCATACTATGAAAATAAAGTCAAATCAGTCTAAAAGGGTAAAACTAGAACTCCACATCACTTTGCATGATACATGAATTACTACACATACAACTTTAGCTGAGTTCTGGGATCGGGTGATAGGAGAAGCACTTTGTCATTTTGTAACCAAGGGAGCTTCTAGTTATCTCACTGGTCCAAATTCAGGGTGTTTTTTCAGCACAGGGAGAGAAAAATGGCATGAATCATTATCTAACTACAGGAAGTTATCCAGTGTAAATACAAACCATTTAAACTATCAGGAGCCTAACAGTGAAACAAGAGGTATTATTCCATTTAAACAGTGGGTCACTCTTAAACCAGGAATAAAATGGCTATGAAAATAAGACTAGAAAGTCTAACCTCTTCAAGGAACCTATGTAAACTGAGAAAGGGTAAAAGTTCTGTGCAGCAACATCTTTTACAAAGAAAAACAGGGGCAGACTGTTACATAGTAAATAATTCCATGAAATTCTTTCACTATTTCATGCTTTTCAAATCCCTTTTGTAACTTTGATTCATACTATATAAATTCCAAGTACTACTACTTTTCTCTTCTGACTGGATTTTTGAGTCTTTATGTTGCATTAAAACCAATTTACAAAGTGGAATAACGTAGGAGTCATAAGTAGTTTTTCCATGGACTTTTTTGCCATATAAGCCCTAAAACAGCTATTTAAATGAGATCTTTTTACATAACTGAGCAAAAATACTGATTTACAAGGACAAAATACAAATAAAAATTAAGTTTGAAATAGTCAAAGAAGTACATTTACACAAAGAATCAGATTGCAAAACACTCAAGAGAGTAACAGAAAAGTATACACCTTGGTATTTAGATTTTTTCATTTGATCAGGAACAGGCCCACACCACCCTGTCCCAGAGATTTTCAAAAGATTTAACATTCAAAGGTTACTACGAGTTCAGAGCATTCACAAAGAAAGGCATTCTATTTGTTAACAAAACCCACTCAACAGATACATTGTCCATTTGTCTTCAGATTTGTGAAACTGGGATAACACAAAGGGCACATTTCGTATTTTTATTTCAACATTTAAAATATTCACAGGTGGAGTGTTATATTCATTGGCATCTCCATGGAAGATGTACGGAACAAAACAGATAAGCATTCCACAATTACAGAATTACATATTTGGGATCATGTGCATGTTTACACTACAGTTTATGTGGGAAAACACCTTTAAAAAAAACTTGAGAGTTACACTGTACTAATTTCCATAAAAAGTGAACCACAAAGAATTTCAGGAAATATACCTAAATATTAGCAGTTTTTTAAAATCTCAGACTTTTACAGTACTCTGCTAATACATCTGTCAGGAACACTTCCATAATTAATATTCTTTTTTCCCTCAGTAGACAAGCCAGGATGTACTTTCATTCCCTCCACCCCAACCAGTCTTTTTTTTCTATGCATACTATGTAGATTAGATTGATCACAGCATCTTGACTAGATAATAATGAGGTAGGAGTACTCTTCAAATGAAGTTTTTAGGTATTTATGCATCAAAGCAAACAAGAATAATCAGATTATAAAGTCTTTCAGTGGTTCTTTGAATAAAATGCCAAGAATACTGGAAATTGGTCAAATACTGCTCATACTTTAGAGACAACTAGGAAAATCCCATTAAAAAGCCCTGCTATTAAGTGTATTAAAGGGCAAAACCTGAGTCCTGCCATCAATTAAATTTCTTCCTGGGAGAAATCTTACTAAGGAGATAACGTTTAAACAGAAATGAATGGACTCTTTTTTTTCCAGTACAAGTTAGGTTTCTTTCTTTTAAACCAGTTCTTGTCTTTTTATATAAGTATACAAAGATTAAAGATTTTGGTATATATATCTACTAACATAATAAAATGAATTTAGCAGTCACTTTACCAAACTGCTACAAAATACTCTTTATATGAAGAGTTTATTAGGCTAAACAGATAGTAAATGCCAAGGTAATAAATTGCAGAACCATCTCTGCATAGGCAAATTTCAAAATGCATACATCTCAAAATTCATATAAACCTAGGAAATTCATCCATCCTCTTCATCTATACCAAAATCAAAAGTCTGTGTCCTGACTACCCTTTCTGTGTGCCAAAAATAAGGACTACCTTACAAAAATATCTAATTAACAACAGGACACATATGTTCCCAAATAAAGGAGGTGTATCCATTTGTCTAAAACACATACAGTATTTCGAACACTGGTACTGACAATCTGATGATGAATAAGCTACGAGAAGATTTCCTATTTTACCAACTTGCACCTATTAGGGTTACTGCAAAATACACTAAACTTCATCCAAAGAATCTAAAATACAACATAACAGCCATCAGGAATAGGGAAAAAGAAAAGGTAACTACCAGTATATGTGGCTTAGTAACTAGTTTTAAAATTCAGTTCTTCACAATTCTACTAAAAAATTTTTAAATATAATAATCAACCTTGGTAACAGAATAGTGCAATTCTCTGATATGGCATTCCTTAATGGCAGTGATCATTTGAGATCTTCTACCATAATATTGAGATTTGTCAATAATTTACGTCTTTAAACCTTTTTTCACTCTTCTACCTCTAACTATGTCCCATCAGTGTGATCAAGATGTCAGAAAAACCTATGCATATCATTTAGTTTGAAAAAAATTCTTTCCTCTTCACATGCCACCCTCCTTAATTTCAGAGTCAGCTTATTTTACATTCTTTTCCTAAGGCACACCATGCCCTGTTTATTGCTGCAAAGCCCCTGTAATCTGTGCCTCAATCCACCTGTTTCATTATTATGGTAAAAATGAAAACCATTTAAAATATACTAAAACTAAGTAATATCAAGTTTAGAAAGCCATTGGTCCAGTAGATTCGCTGCTAAACAACCAACTCTACTGAATAGAAGGCCAAAAAAACTAAATATATGCTCTTACCCTAAAAACTGACCACATTACTTACTATGAGAATAAAGCTCAGCAGTATCTCTGGCTACATATAACCCATATTCAATGTTATAAAATAAAATGTTTGGCCAGTAAGCTTTCACAATGTTTATTAAATCCTAGTCTAGTTTAACAATATCTGATTTTATAGACATCACCCCATGGTAAACATGTTTACTAAGTGAAAGCTATTCAGACATCTAAGTCCTTATTTTCTGTGGACTAAGCAATAAGATAACTACACAAAACACTATGATAATGACATACACTTGCTCAGAGTTTCCATATAAGACATATTATCAAACTATACCTGCTAATAATATTCAATACAGTAGAGTTAGTGACTGTAGTTCTTACATAATTTAATTGTGAGTACCTTACTGAGATAACATTTGGACAGTTTCACTTAACTTTGCAAATTAGCATAATATATTTAAGGAAAAGAATAGAGGGTAAAATGAAAATTAAACATGAAATTATGAGGGGCTGGGGATTTAGCTCAGCGGCAAAGCGCCTGCCTGGCAAGCGCAAGGTCGTGAGTTCGGTTCCCGGTACCAGAGAAAAAAAAAAAAAAACATGAAATTATGATAAAAGGAAATCAAATGTTGAGGTGGGAAAGTCAAATTTACACAGCTGGATGGAAGGGAAGAGATCAAGTACGGATTTCACAAATCAAAAGTTTAAAAACTCAATGCAACACAAATCCTCTTTAAAAGCTGAGTTAAAACTAGTATGCCCATAAAATTGTTACTTTGGGCCTTAAACAGTACCTAGTCTTTTGGTCAAAAAAGTTCACAACAGTTAAACGAGTGGAATTACTTGATTTTATTTTACACTAGGTGGTGGGCACAAAGCAATCCTCCTTAATAAAGTTGACAGCTTCACTCAGAACATTTTTAATAATGCACATTAAAAAAAAGTATTCATCTTACAAATTGTTCTGCAATCCAAATATACAACAGCTTGGAAAACAACGTTTAGAAAACAAAAGCCAATGTAAAAAGACAGAGTAAAACAACTAGAACAGTACAGGTTTTTATGGCTCAGATTCTACAGTTTTCTTACTGCATCATCAATGTCAGAAATCTGCTCCTTCAGCTGGCTCCACTGTTCTGGATTTAAAGAAATACCTAAAATGAAATTTAAAAATTGTAAGCTGAAAAATCTATTCAAGACTTCATGAGGATTTTCATAATTCCAACTAATACTTTACAAAAATTGCCATTTTGTTCTTGGAGGTGGGGTCAAACTTGGGGCCTCAAGCATGCAAAACACCTACTCTTATCACTGAGCTACATCATCAGCCCCAAAACTGCCATTTTCAATGGCACAATTAAGAGTCAAAGCGTACAATTGTTAATTACAGATTCATGTATTCCTGAACAGATCACGCTAGTACTAAATCTGACTTCCCACTGTGGCTCCTGTATGCCTATTACAAAGAAGACCAATGATGATTTGAAGATACACCTGAAAATTGCAGGCTAAACAGGCAAACCCAGATTTGCCACGTGACACCCTCAGCACATCAGTTGGTTCTAACATTTGCCCCAAATTTCCACAGGAATTCAGGGTGAATGAATGTGCTAAACTCTTCCAAAAGCATCCATTTCACTTTGTAAAAAATCTCTGGGACATGATTCACAAAGGACTTTTAAAATGAATGAATATAAAGGTATGTATGAGAGTACATTCTGGAGCCTGCTGGTTCAAATACCAGCCTTCACTATCATTAACTGTGTAGCCTTAAAAAAAGATTACATTATCTTCTGAGCCTCAGTTTTCTCACCAGTAAAATGCTACTTACACATGAACTGTTGTTTTAACTTATTAAATAAGGTTAAATGAATTAAAAATTTACTGTATCACCTAACATGTACATAAATACTTGAACTAACAAATTTCTCAGAAAAGTGCTAAGCTGCGATGAAACTGAAAAGAAGGAGAATATAGTAGGACAATTCCTAGGAAGTATTTTAAGACTAATCAAATTGTTTCAAGAAATGTTTCAGGAACAAAACCTGGCACTAGCCACTCTGAAACAACTCAAATAAATAATCCAGAAATGACTTTTAAGAAAACATGAAAAGGTATGAAAATATACAGAGGCTGTCTTTAATAAACCCTAAAACTATATGATACAAAACAAGTGGTACCTTTAAAACAGGCTGGCAGAGCAGTACTAAATAAAGGAGCACTTTTTTCATCAGCAAAATCAACTTAGAGTAACTATCTAAATACATAAATTTAGATTAACTCAATAAAAAAACATTCTCTACCTATTTCGTGGCTAAGTATGTTTATACACACTAATAGGCTTGGAACTTGGAAGTAAAATGGAAGGAAGATGGGACGGAATGAAGGATTTGTCCTAGAGAATATCCCTCAGGACTAAGTAAAAAGGAGGCACCACAAACTAGGAGTTTTCTATTCCTGATTTTACACTTCAGAAATGCTATAATATTAAAATTACATTCAAATACATTAGCAACCAATTAAAAGTGATATTAGAAATGTTATTTTTCTGTGTTTTATTTCCAATAGATGAATTTAGGACACTTCACTGGAAAAATAATAAGTATCTTGCCTGAAATGATTGTAAGAATCAACTGACTACCAATAATGGCTCTAAGAATCTTTGCCCTACCAACATTTATTTCAACTTCGAGTAAAGTAGGCTACTTAGAAATGTTTTAATTTAGCCTTAACTTTAGAACCAAACTAAACAAATAAAGCCTTACCTTTTCTTCCTGGTTTCATTTCACCTTCTGGATCCATCCAATATTCTCTAATATCAATTAGAACTTTCCCTTTAAAGTCCCGAACACTGACATATCTCATTTTCCCAATCTGCAGAAAAACCAAAAACATAAAAAGAGGTATTCCTTTCAACAGTGATATCTGTTTTGGCAGTAGTGCCTATATATGTATTAACAACTTGCTGTAAAGGAATTCTACTTTTAATCATAAAAATGACTACCTTTCTCAATAGCAAAACTATAACCAACAGAAATCACTGTTGAAAAAATTCTCAAAAGGCAAAGAAATAAAGCATACCTCCAATTTCCAATGGTTTTTAAATTTTAAAAGCACCATTAGTAAAACAGTACAGTTCCTATGGGAAACAATCATGGCGATTTCTCAAAAAAAAATTTCTTTTGGTACTGGGAATCGAACCCAGGACCTTGCACTTGTGAGGCAGATGCTTATGTCACTGAGCTATATTCCCAGCCCTCCTCAAAAATTAAAAATAGAACTATAATATGATCAGCAACCCCACTTTGGAGTATACAGTCATGTCACTTAATGACAGAGCATGTTTGAAGAAAAATGTCATTAGGCAACTCTGTCATGTGAATATCAGAGTGTACACTTAGATAAACTAAGACAGCTACACTGTTGCTGGGCAATGTATCTTATGGGACCACTACTCTATATATGTGGTCTATCACTGACTGAAATGTAAAGAAGTGCATGGCTGAGCACATATCCACAAGAACAGACAGCAGGTTCTCCAAAAAAATACAAGGAATGATTAAGATATGTACGTGGTTAAAATTATTACAGTGAGAGGCATACTGCCATTGATCTCCCTGAAAACATTCTTCCCGCTTCAAAGACACATCATTCTTGGCACTTGCTGAAGCAGTTTTAAAAGTTCTCTTTTGTGATGAGGTATGATAAAATACAGTAAATGCTGCTGCCAAGTGTGTTGTCAGTGGAAACTCATAAAAACATTCAAGTATGTCCTCATCCACCTTTATTCACCAAGTCTGGCACCATGAGACTTCTGGCTGATCCCCAAAATCAAATGACCATGAAAGGCAAACATTTTGAATAAATTCAGAACACTGAGGCAACCACAACAGTACAACTAAAGACACTCTCAAGGGTAAGTATTTGGGAAGGGGGGTTAATGACAATGTGGTTTTTTTATAAATAAATTTTTATAAAATGTGAGCATTCAACACTTTTGTCAGTCACACCATGCATTTGCACACCAATGTTCATAGCCATGTTATTCATAATAGCCAAATAGAAGAAACCCAAAAGTTCATCCACAGATGAAAGGATAAACAAAATATCGTATGCAAATACAGTGGAGTACTAACTCAGAAAAGGAAATTCTGTAACATTCTACAACAGGGACAGATCTTGAACACACCGTACTAAGTGAATAAACCAGTCATAAAGCAATGGTAATACTGTTTGATTCAAAAAGTCTCAGTACTCAAATTTACAGAGGCAAAAAGTAAAATGGTAATTATGGAGGAGGGGGTTAATGGGTATAATGTCACAGTTTTGCAAGATGGAAAGGTTCTGAAGACCCGTTTCATAATATGAATAAAAGTATGTCTTTCTTACCACAGTTTTAAAAATCATGAGTAAGCAAAATCTTGCAGTACAAACTACAATCAATAGTAATCCACAGACTCAGCTTGCCTTAGCAACCACTCTGAATATAGGAATCTTGAGATCTAGTCAATAGCAACATAAACTTTCCCTCGACATTCACTTCAAGTAACATCTTGAGTACACTTCAATCACAGTCAAATTGATAACTCGAAACTATATTCACAGGAAATTATTTTTCAAAACTCTTATTCTGCTACTAAACATTAACCACAAATTCCAGAGGATGGTTGGAAAAGGTTTTTAACTCAACAAGCATTTGCTAGCACTTTTCCAAGACTAAGTACAGTAAGAAAAAGGTATGACACTGGAATACAGACAAACATAATAGGTCACTGAATTAGAATGCAAACCAAAAGTAGGCACCTATCTAATATATTCACCCATTTTCTTTACAAAGACCCAAGGTAACTCAAAGGAAAGGAGGCTATCTGCAGTGGGGAGAGGATCTCAATCCTTATCTCACAACTTAAGAGAAATAATCCTCCACTGATCATACAAAAACTAAAACTCTGGCCACGGTGTAGACAAAATATGTCCTGGATAGGACAAACAATCAAAAGGGGGTGGGGAGAGACACCTGATAAAATTACTTCAACAAGGCTTTGGCTTTCCAGATGAGCCTGAAAAAGAACAGGTACATTCACTCAAAGGAGAAGACTGTGTACCAAGAGACCAGAAAAACCAATGAATTGATATGAATTTAAACTAGAGGTTTTGTCTTTTTGAGACAGTTGCACTATGCAGTTCAGGCTGGCCTTGAACTCACAAAGTCATTTGTAGCCCAGGCTGACCTCAAACTTGGCAGCAATCCTCTTGTGTCAGCCTTCCGAGTGCTGGGATTACAGGCACGTGCCACCGTGCCCAGCTAAACTAGATTACTTTAAAAAGACTAAACTTTTCCTTAAATACAAAAACATGCTTTCAATATATTTATTTCAAAAAGGACTTATACCCGGTATACAGTTTTACAACAGGTCAAACCCAGCTTAAAAAAGACAGAAAGAGCTGAATATACTCTTCACAACAGATATGAAAATAGCCAAAAACCCATCAAAGATGTACAACAAATGTCGGGAAATGCAAAGTAAAACCACAATGACCGATTATTACAGACCCATTAACATTTTAGCTCCATAGAAAAGTTTTAGAAGATGAACTTGCCATTTTTTCCTTAAGAAGTGATTAAAATTCAATTCTTACAAAACATTAAAAAAGCAAAATGATGAGATAGTATTAGATAGATATAATTAAAGTAAAACAAACATCACTATACTCCCAATATTATAAGGAATAAATAACATATCAGAATACATATTTTCATAAGCATGTATCTAGAGACTAGCAGGAAAAATATAGCATATACATCATACACAAGTATGATTCTTTAAAAAAAAAAATGTTTTGATTCCTTGATTTCCTCAGAGAATCTGATAAAGGCTAGGAATAATCTCCTTTCAAATACAAAAAATTAGAAATTCAAAAAAAGCACATAATTTCACAGACTCTTAAAAGTCATGCATGCCTTCAACTGGATTAAAAATATTTGAGTCAGTAATAAACATTTTCAAAAAGTAACATTTCATTCATAAATTATCAAATCAACTAATGCAGTATTACTGATCCTTTATACCTAACTCTGAAGGAAAGGATGGTAAAAGTCCCCTGCTCCAACCATTCTGACTTTAAGAGGTACAACACAGTTCTCCGGGCTGTCCTTATTATCACAAATGTCAGGAAGACCATTTTTCTTTATACAGTGAGAACAGCTTTCAAAATAATTTAGAACTCTGCTTTCAAAAAAATTCAAGTACAAGAAAATTAAAGTCATATGAAACATGACTGCATGGATAATAGTTCGATAATGGTTCTACCCAGTATTTGGAGACTCAGGCAAGAGGACTGTCACAAGTTTGAGACCAGCCTGAACTTCCAGGTTAAGTTTAAGCCCAGCCCAAGCTACATAGTGAGACCTTGTTTCAAAAAACAAGGAGCTGCTGATGTAGCTCAAGGGTAGCATGCTTTTCTAACGCATGTGAGACCCTGAATTCAATCCCCAGTACTGGGGGAAAAAACCCTGTCTTATAGCTACAATACTCCACTTTAATTTGAATTTTAGATCTATTTGTTTTGGGGAAGGCATTTGTGGTATCTTGGTTCTTAAAAGATTCTAATATTTGATGATATAGCAGTGTACAAAAACATTATGCTCTGTAAGCACTGTCTTCGATGCATTTGATATACAGAAAATACATAAATCTACCTTTTAAAAAACCTTGTAAAATCCAGTAGGATCGGTGTTTTTCCTTCCAAAAAACTTCATTCATCTTAACAGTTATTAAGCCATCATTACTGATAAAAACAAAGGCCTCATTTAATATTAATCAATGCACTATAATGTGCTCTTAAGCTGATTTAAATTTATTATAACCACTGAAACATTTTTCTGTGGCCAACATTTCCATTTTAAGGAAAAGCAATGAAGTATCATACCTCTTACATTATCTACACTAGTAAGTCTGTGATTACTTCAAAAATAATGCTCATGGTCCCTCCTAGAGACAGACTTCATATGAAGCATATGATGGCCTTGGAATGCTTAGCAACCTCTCCAAATGAAGATTTCAAAAACTGAACCTCAAATTCAAGCCGGGCAACTCAGTAAAACCCTATCCTAATAAAAGTTGGGGATGTAGCTCACTATAAATGCCCTGGGATTTAGAATCTCTAGAATTTAAATCTTTGTCTCTTAAAATTAGATAAAATCTATTAAAAGGCCACTCTTACTACACAAGAAAACAAAACTGGTGAGAAAAGCCCAAAATAGTTACCCAGTAAACGCAAAGTTAAAATAACCTAAAGCAGTTCTTCATTCTACTACATAATAGGAAATCTAAGACACAGCTCTCTTTACCAATTTTGCATTTCATTCTTTCTCTAAAAGAGGAACGCACTACACTCAGTATAAAACTCAGGGCCTTGTAAGATCTGCCCTTCATCCTCTTCACCAGGTAGATTTCCTACACCTCTACTCTCAGCCAGATTTTCCGGACTCCAGCCACAAAGGCTCCAATTTATAATTCCTGCACAACCCAAGCTCTTTCCCACTTCAAGGCATTAACACAATTCCCTCTACTAATGCTTCTCTTTGCCTAGTACTTTGCATAACTGGCTCCTCCTTCATGTCTCCAGGTTTAATGAGATTCCCAAAACATCTACTACCTCATACTAATCTGCCCATTTATTTCTCGGCCCTTTCGATAACTTTAAACTGTATTTATATTTATCTGTGTAATTTTTGTCCCCATAAATTCCATGGAGCTACAGACTATATCAGCTGCAACTCAGAACCTGGCAGCTCCTACCTAAAAAAACACAGAACACAGTAAGCGTTCAATTTATTACCCACTCTCCAGGCATGGTGGAGCACCCCTGTCATACCAGCACGCAGGTGGCTGAGGCAGGAGGATCACTCTGAGTTGAGGCCAGCCTGGGATACGAAGTGAGTTCAAGGCCAGGAATAGTAAAAGCGTCTCAAAGAGACAACAAAAAAAATGTATTACCCACTCAAAGCAATGTGGATCCTCTCAGAATCCATCCTCACATCAAATATTTTTTAAATAGAGCTAGATGTAATGGCCCACATCTGTAATGCCAGCACCTGATGGCCATGACAGGAGGATCACTCCAAATTCAAGGCCAGCCTAAACTACAATAGTGAGACCTTGTGTCAAAAAAAACCAGTATGTTCTCCTTCAATATAGATATATCTCCGTAATGTTATATCTATTATATCTCTGTAATATTAACATAGCCTTCCCCTCATTCCTCCAAGTTATGCGTAAGTCAGAAGATTAACTAAACTATTCATCTGTACTTTGTCGATTTCCAGAAGTATCACAGAACAAAAATTATTTCCATTCCACCTTAATCCTGGTATTCCACTGAAAGCCATCAGCAAGTCAAAAGAAATGCACATTTCCTAGCCTAACTTTCTACTCATAAAATATTTGTATCCTCATTCTCTCCAACTTTTTGTCTCCAACCAATATTTATACCCCTTTCAAACAGTGGTCCTTTGCTTGCTCCCATTATTGTATTTTTAAAATATTTTTCAACATCGCTTATCTTGATCTACAAGGATTCTTCCATCCTCTACTAGCTCCTCTTGATTTATGCTGGCTTTGGTTAATGATGCTCATGATTTCACATGAACAGTTCCTGGCCAAGACTTCCAGGTGCTACAGGGGACCCTACTTACCTTGTCATATTTACAGTCCAGGTCACTTCCTCAATAATATGTTAATTCCTGATTAGTATCTCTGCAAACATCACTAGCTCTTTAGGGTAAAAAAAATCATTGAACCTTTATCACATACAAAAGCTTATAATTAAACCTCAGCAATCTCACCAGTATCCATTTATCCCCAATTCTTCACCAATTTTTTTTGTTTTTTGAGATGGACACTCAACTGTGTATTTCAGACTGGCCTTGTAGCCTAGGCTGGTCCAAAACTCTTGTCTCAGCCTCCCGGGGTATGCCACCAAGCATGATTTTTCACAAATTATTTTTGTGCAGTGACACAAATATTAAGTCTCCCTAAAAATCAGTAAGAAATCAAAGAAGCTATACCAGTCCTCTCCAGCTGAATTCATCAAGTCCTTCCAATGTACTTTCCTTACCTTATCTATTCAACTCACTCTCCTTCTCATCAGTCCAAAATTGGTCATATCATATTGCTACTTCTGCACTAATACTCTACCCATACTCCACAGCCTAATACTTAACAGTACCTTCTCGAAGTTGCTTCCAAATGTGCAGTTCCCCATCAGTTTAATTTCTCTAACATTTAGCTTTGCATTTTTACATTGTTCAAATATATACTCTAGACATTAACAATAATATATATACACTCTAGACATTAACAATAATCCAACATTGTATAAATTACTTCTGATTTATATTTTAAATTAATATCCTTAGGCAAAAGAATTATAAACATACACAAAAGACTGTTATGCAACATCAGATCAAGGTATTTCTAACCTTCTTCAGACCAAAAAAGTAACTCCTCTGGATCTAAGGAAATAAGCAATTTTACCTGAAACATGTTATCATCTCTGCTGCTGCTGCTGCTCTGCTTAGAAGATGACAGAGCTCTTGAAGTTTCACCAGTCTTTTGCTTCTTTACAGGTTTTTCTGGAGCAACTTGCTTTTTCCTCTTTAACTTCAAAATGTAAGCATATGGTTAAAATTTGCATACATAAAACAAACCTCAAATTGAAAATATTCCACTATTTTTGAACATTAAGTGGGGGGGGGAATCAAGCTGGGCATAGTGGTGCACACCTGTAATCCCAGCATTGGGGAGGCCGAGGCAAGAGGATCACTACAAGTTAGAGGCCAGCCTGAGCTACATAGTGAGTTCAAGGCCAGCATGAACTACATAGTGAGACCCTGTCTCAAAAAACCAAAAAAGAAAGAAAAAAAATCAAATGTATGTAATCAAAAGATACAATGAATAGTCAAATTTTTTTAAAAACTTTTAAAAGACATATTACCAAGAACAATGGAATAAGAGTATTTTGAGGGGAGTTAATGGTAATGTTTATTTTACTGTAATTTTTTAAAATTTAAACATGCACCATATTTTCTAATCATACCTCATATACACATAGCAAAATTTCACTTAACAACAGAACTGTGAATCTAACCTAACTAATCACTTATTCAAACTGTGTTCTCAGGATCCTGGAAGACACTTGAAGCATCCCAAAATACTGTGGGATTAGCCAGAGGGAGAGTCATTCTGTGGCTTAGGATGCTGTAAAAGATTTCTTTAGAAGAAAAAAAAAAAGACCTGATGTTTTTGAATAAATTCTGGGAACCATAAGCCTACTAAAGCTAGTCAAGTACTCATTTTTTTTAACTAAGAAAGAAAAATTGGAGGGACAAATATAACCAACTTATCTGTTTCTAAGACATGAATAGGTCCAAACACACTTCTAGTATCAAAAAAAAAAAAAAAAAAAAGATTACGAATAGTTTTTCTATGTGTTGCCTTTTCAAATGGCATTTAAACTGTACAGTTAGGCAAAGTTAAAGAGAGGTCTTTTGTAGCAGGCACTGAAGAATAGAAGTCATAAACTCAAGAACTTCAGCACAAAAATATAAATCACTGAAGACAGCAATGTGTTAGACTAGCATTCAAATCAGAACAAGGTATTTAAAAAACACTATTATTGTAAATACTTTGTATATAGCCTAGTCCTAACAATGAGTTAACTGCACAAAAAAGTAACATTCCCAACCCAAACAGTAGAGGGCAGCCATATTCCTTCTTCTGGAAAAGTATCACCTGGTATCTTAATGTTACTAAACTAATTTAATGTAAATTAGATAAGTAAAATAGTATATACATATATGTAAAACAAAATGAAAAACATGGATGTATTTAGTGTAAGTGCTTGCAGAATAATACAAAGACAAGCAGCAAAAATTAGGTCTTGAAAGAAAATGCAATCATTCTTTAAATCAACATCTAAATATTCTCAGCCAGGCATAGTGGCCCACACCTGTAATTCCAGCACTTGGGAAGCTGAGACAGGAGGATCGCTATGAGTTCTAGGCCAGCCTGGGCTACATACTGAGATCAAGTATTCTCATGAACTAGTGCATAAAGGTTCAGTATGAATTTGGTATCTGAACATATTCAAATGCTGTACTGATATTAAAGAGATTTCAACTACAACTATGTATGCTCTTTGAAACTTTATTTCATACTTCTCAGTTAGTGTTATTGTCTGTATTTACAAGTAAAAGTTCCAACTTCCACAGGTATCTCCCATAAGGTGTCCCTTTTCTCTTAGGTAGCACTGCTTTGGAAAGAAAAACAGATGGGTGGCATGCAGCTTTTGAACCCACAGTTTTCGGCTAAAGCTAGTTGCTAATTTTTCACAAAGGAGATATACTAATTAGGAAGAATATAACCAACTTATTCCATTTTTTAGGACACAAATGTTTACTCATGTACGTAAACGTCTATGAGGGAAGAAGACTGAGGGGTTAAAATGCTCAGTTATGCTCCATGGAGATGGTGAGAAAGTGGAATGCAGAGTTCTGAGTTGTCATCTAACGCTGAAAAGCCTATTATGTCAAAATGGATCATGGCATCTTAATTGTGCCAGATGCTGATTTAACTAAAAGGAAGAAATCAAAGCAAGTAACATTCTAACTTAAAAGGTAGCAAGTCTAAAATTCAGTAATCCTTGTGGACAAACTAAACACCAGTAACTAAGAAGGCTGCCTTCAAAAGTTCAGGTAACTTGGCCCAATGAGTACAAACAGTATCTACAGATCAGGCAGAGTTCCAAACAATGACAAATAGTGTCTCTGGCCTAATTACAATTCTATTCTCCTAGAGGCCAAGAAGTGGTTCCGCAACTTTCAGGCTCCTAAAGGGCCTCAACAGAAGATGTAAGTCTAACTTAGGGACTGCTGTGTGGGTGTATCCATTCTCATTTTAATATTCTAATATACTTCTTCCTATCCTTCAAAACTGAATACGGAACATACCGCTAAATTAAACATGAAAAACAAAAATGATATGGCACAGAGCCGGGGATATAGCTCAGTGGCACAGCACTTGCCTGGTAAGTACAAGGTCCTGAGTTCAATTCCCCATACAAAAAAAGATATGGCACAGTAAGTTACCTTTTTGTCAACTTCACTGTCAGAATCACTGCCCGAAGAGCTTGAAGAAACAAGTTCCTTTGATTTAGGCATTCTGAAAGAAATACATTATATACATAATTTGGAAGATGTTCCACTACCTTTAACAGCATTTGCCAATCAAAACCTTAACAAGTTTTATAGTACACTACACTATTTTTGGCTACTTAAGAGAGTTACACTGAACACAAATAACACCCAACATGAAATTTTCTGAACCTAGATAAAAGAACTAAATGCCATACACACATTCCTCACTTCCATCTTGATCAAAGTCAACTGAGTCTTGTATTTGGGAGGAGGGGATAAAGGGTCTCATTATGTGTTCAGGCTGGCTTTGAACTCACTTCCTAGCACAAAGGCTGGTCTCAAACTCACAGTGATCCTCCTGCCTCAGCCTGCCAAGTGATGGAATTATAGGTGTGTGTAACCATGCCCAGCTCATCCAATTGAGTCTTTAACACTTCATTTTAGAGGGGATAGAAATTTATAGTTAGGGTCGGGCACTCAGGAGGCTGAGGCAGGAGGATTGTTTCGAGTTCGAGACAAGTCTGGGCTACAAAGTGAGCTCAAGACCAGTCTGACCTGCATAGCAAGACCCAGTCTCAAAAAGACAAAAAAAAAAAAAAAATTTACAGTTAGAGCAGATTTCAAGAAGGCAACATTAACTACCAGACAAGCTATCATACTGAGTACTGTCTCATACTTCTAAGGGAATTAGACCTAACATAAAATTATTCCTGAGAACAGACCCCAATAGTCACATGACAGCTTTACTAGATAACTGTGATATTTAATTAATTTTGCCATAACCATCATACGTTTTATCTATTTTGTATATACTGACTACCCACATCACAAAATAACACATACTTTGCAACATTTTACACTTATTTTCTGCTCTGAAGTGTAATTAAGATTTGTTTATAGGAAGGGCAAAAGCCCTCAGATCCAGGACCTAGTGCTTTACTCACATGTCAATGTTTGCTTAGGATCCCAGCATAAAACAGAGAGTAGACTGTCTCAAAGTCTACACCCCAAATTTTAAGTTAATTCCAAGGCATGTGGGTACCTCCACCCAAGGCACTTGTAATACTAGATGATAAAACGACAATTATTAAAGTATCTTTTGCTCTCTATCTCAACACACAGTCCTATTAATTTTTGCATGGGCGAAAGAGCTTAACGAACACACCATAAATGTTGAATAAAGCAAAATACTTTGATTTCACCTTACAAAATTAAAAATCAAAATCTAGCACTCTAGATTAAACCTGTATTACCGTTGCCATTGAATGAGGTCAATATAAAACAAGTGGGTCATCCCAATTCTGGCTATTACATTTTTAAAAAACCTCAAACCATGGCCAACACAGCCATGTTGATTTTAACTGAAAATTTCTTGAAGAGTCAATTCATGGGAAGCAGTAAATTCCCGGGAACCAGCAACGTTCCTAATACATTTCATGTATTTTTCCAGTTGCTGCTCCATTTTACAAGGTACTCTCCAATATCAACTTAGTACCGTTTTCTAAGGCTAACTGCTAATACAGCTACCCAAAAAGCTTTTTTAAAAGGTAATTAAATGGAACATAACCCATTTTTCCCTTAGAAACAGCCAGACATAGCCACCTTCTACTAATAAAACTTGCCGGGAGGTCTAAAATCATTCCAAAGAACCCGTAGTTAATCCAAATAAAGTCTATTCAAGAAAAGAAAAAAAAACCCAGGATATTGGTAACTAAAGCCAGCATCTCCGCTCTTTTGACAATACGGATTTTTTGCTTGACGAGACTTCAGCGTCTGAGAGGCGGGGGAGGGAGGTGCGCACGCCGCTAAGGGCTGTACTGCGGACCATATTCAAAACGCAACTGGAGGAGGAGAGGGATCTCCGGC
>NW_004955426.1:18372639-18381006 GCF_000276665.1 Chinchilla lanigera | reverse complement strand
CCGCCTCCACGGGTCCCCAGAAACGGTGTCTACCCGGAGAGCCCGCGGCGCGCGGGGCGCGAGGTCGGGACCCGAGGGGGAGCGGACACGCTGAGAAGGAAAGGCGGGTGCGGCACAGCCGCCCCTGGCCGCGGCCGCGGAGGGGCCCGGAGGGCTGCGAGCAGCTACCCGCCCCGCTAGCAGCGTGAGGGTCGGAGAAGCCGGGCGCCCTCGGGGTGGGGGCGGGGGCCGCGCACTCACGCTCCGCTGTCGCAGTCGTCAGCCTCCTGCTCGCTCGCGACTGACAGAGAACCGGAAGTGACGGCAGCTTAGAAACGCCGGCCCCGCCCCACTGGAACCATGAACACGTGATGGGGCGTGGTCTCCAGACCAGACCCTTTCCAAGGCCTTAAAGGGACCGCGTTTCCACCTGAATGGATGCTGTTAATTAGACCTGACCTGAGAGGGAGTGAGGGCCCTAATGAAAGACGAATGACGAGCACAGGGCTTTGCGCCTGTTCAGTACATGCTTGTCTATCGGCATGCAGAGGTAAATTGAAAAAGATCAACCTGCCGGCCCATTTTCCCGGAAATGTACTTCTTGCTCTCTAGCCCTTAGTATCTCACTCTGTAATCCTAGCACCTTTTTAAGAGGCTGGAACCGGAGGATCACAAGTTCAAGTTCAGCCTGGGCAAATTTTCCACTTAGTGAGACCCTGTCTCAAAAGTAAAATAAATAAAATAGAATAGGGCCAGGGGTATACTTCAGGGCAAAAATCATGGGTTCAATTTCTCAGTACCACAAAAAAAGCAGGAAGGAGCCAGGCCCGGTAGCACAGGCCTATGAGCTCAGCACTCTGGAGGCTGAAGCGGGAGGATCACAGGTTCCATCCCACCCAGGGCAATTCAGTGAGTCCCTGTCTCAAGATGAAAAATGGTCTGCGGGTGTAGCTCAGTGCAAAGGCCCTGAGTTCAACCCCCCAGTACCACAAAAGAATGAAAGAAAAGTGAGAGAAGGAGGGAGAAAGATAAAATAGTGAAATTAAGTTATAAACAGGTGGAATGCACTCAATAACCCCTGCTTCAGGTGTGTAGCTTGATAGCCCAGGCCTGCGATGGCGAACATTTTAGACCTTTCAGTGATTACGAACAGCTGGCTACAGCATATGTGCCCTAGGTTTGCTACCACTGGCAGAGTTTACACGCACAAAAGCAGTTAGGAAAGCGCTCACATGGACACTATGGGCACATGGACACATGGACAAAGTTTCCTGGGGATACGAGGACCTGGGGTCATGGTGGGGTGCCCATGCTCAGGATATCTGATTGGACAGGGCTGACATACTGGACTGCTAGAGGATTACCAGGCTGTCTGGGCCCTGGTAGGCATGGGTGTGGTTCTGTTACCAGAACACTAAGGTCCTGTCCCACGGTGACAGAGTATGACACCACAGACAAGGAAGTAAGGCTTCTGCTACCCAGGAGGGGGTACTGAGTGGGATATCCATGAAGGCTCTTTGTCTAGGGTTTTCAAGGTTTTTAGAAGGGAGCTCAAACCATTGTGTAAGCCAGATAGTCTCCACCCTACAGAGACTGCATACTCTTTAGGGTCTCATCTGTGTATGCAGTGTTCACGCAGGGCACAGGTGACTGAACCAGTGGCCTGCCTGATCATGCTCTGGGGAAGTCCCAGATGACTGAAGGCCCCCAAAGCCTCAAGTGCTCATAGAGGGGCCTGTCGGAAGCGGCTGGATCTAGAGTGTATGAATATGGATGAAAGATATGATATTTGGATTAGTCCCCTAGTTGGGTTAGTGGAGTTCAGGGTGGCTGAACGGATTTGTGAAATTTTTACTCTAATAAAATAAAAGAAACCATGAAAATAAACACAGACACTGCTCCCTGTCTTGGGACCCTACACACTTCCAACTTACCTAAAAAAAAATCATGCATAGCACTCAAACCAAGTGCACTTAAATTAATATGACATCTCCATCCCCGTTCCCCGTGACTCGCCATCTCCCCAGTGCCAGAGATAGAAACCAGGCCTTCCCTTGCAACAAAAATTTTCATTCAGGGTTTGTGTCTGAGAGAACTGGGCTGTATGCACACTGTAGATTTGAGTTTCAGTTCTCAGGGCCTCCGGAGGTGAAGAGCTGTCGAGGTACTGTATGCATTTTTAGAAAGAGAGAGACCTGATGTTTTGCATGCAAATTTAGTTAATTTTCTTGGGTGTGAGCCTCCATGAAAACTACCAGCAAATCTTGATTCTAAGTGATGTCCATTAAATAAAAGTACATGTAACTCAAAATGAGAAAAAATTTCTTAAAGTTATGTGAAAGAGAAAATTTTTCAAAATATTGAACAAAATAGGACAGTCATTATTTTCAAATAAAAATGGGGTAGCATGATTCACATACATTTGTATGGGGTGTATGGGGTGTATGGGGTGGGACATAGCTCCTTTTACAGGAAAATTGCTAGAAGGCATCTCTGGATGTGAAAAGATCACCACTCCTTTCTCCAGATCTTGATCTTGAAGAAGCAGAATGTGCCATGGAGCATGCTGCAAATATGACTAGTACTCGAGAGGCTGAGACAGAAGGATTACTGTGAGTTCAAGGCCAACCTGGGAGACATAGGATGATCCTGTCTCAAAAAATAAAAGCAAAAAAAACTAAATAAATGTACAAAATTTTCAAGTCCATAGGTCTTCAGAAAGGTAGTTCTGGGAGCAGGAGTAAAAAGAGAATGGGTAAGGAAACTAACTTGATAACAGAGAAGGGACCAGAGGAGGAGGAGACAGTCAGGGAGAAAGCCCTGAGGGTGTGGCCAGAGAAAGTTACATGGTTCCCTGACTGTGCCGCCCCTCCAGTGCACACTTTTCCTAGAAGTTATCCATGTAGCAGATTATTATTCTGAACTGTTACCCAGTGTGGCTCTTGTTCCTAGCACTTCCTGTTTCCGGCCCTTACCCTCATCCTTCCTCCCATTTTGTCAGCTACATGCACTCTGCAAATAAGAAGATAGCAAGGAAAAGGTCGGGGTCAGATGTGTGGCTTTGGACTTTTAGACTATTTGGTTTCCAGGCATAAACTGATTTAAGATGATCAGTGGTTAGTCTAAACCAGTTCTTTCTGCCATCACCCTACCCGTTGTAGATATTCTTGAGACTATGAAAAGGAAGAGCCTAAACTTTTTTTTTTTTGGTAGTGCGGGGAGTTGAACCCAGGAGACCTTGCACATGCTGGGCAAGTGCTCCCCCACTGAACCGCCCTATGGAATGGAAGAGAAAGAAAAGTCCTCAGAGTATGACTAGTTGTTTTTAATTACCCAGTCTAGATGGAATTAAGAGACATGCAGGAGGTCAGTAAAGCACACCTCCAGGTGCGTCTCTAAGGGTGTTTCCAGAAGTGATTGGCATGCGGGATGGCAAACTGAAAGTGGGCAACACCTGCCAATAGGGTGGAGTCCCTGAGGGAACAGAAGGAAAAAGCCCACCAGTTCACACTCTTTCCCTCCCTCCCTGCTCCCCAACTGCCCTAATGTGAGCAACTCTCCTCTGCCACATCCTTTCTGCCATGATGCTCCACCTCACCACAGGGAGAGGGACTCCACTGGTAATGGACTGGATCCTCTGAAACTGTAAGCCAAATAAACGCCTCCTCTTTTAAATTCATATTCTCAGATATTTCATGGCTAATATTTTTGATATTAGCAACAACATTCAAACACACCTAGTCTTTGAGAAGGAGCTCTGCTCCCTCTGCCAGAGCATCCCTGGGAAGAAAGAAACCCTCAGTTCTCAGAGGACAAGGGGGTGTAGAGGAGAGAAACTCCTCAGCCCATTAGTTCTTACTTGGGCTGTTTGGCTGAATCTACAAACCCAATTAACACAAGACCTGATTAAAAAGAGAGAAGCATTACAGTTTTATTAAATTCACATATACATGAGGATCTACACAGGAGAGTGAAGAGGAAATGACCAAAGCATGATACTTTCCTACATTTTAGACAAAGAGCAATAAATTTGTGAAGGAATAACAGGACAAATGGATTTTTGGGATAAGGTAGTTGTCTTGGTTACTTTCTTATTGCTGAGACAAAATTTGGTTTTTGGGATAAGGTAGTTGTCTTGGTTACTTTCTTATTGCTGAGACCCAACAGCCAAAGTTAGAGGAAAGTTTGTTCTTTTTTTGTTTTTACTTTTTTTTTTTTTTTGAGACAAGTTCTCAGTGTGCAGCCCAGGCTGCCCTCCAACTCCCTGCAATCATCCTGCCTCAGCCTCGCAAGTGCTGGGATTATAGGCATGTGCCAGTAGGAAATAATAGGGATGTTATTGGGAGATATGGGATAGGGAAATATAAAAGCTAGCAGAAGATTACAGTAGCTTCAAAGAGTTTGTTTATTCAGGTTCATTGCATTCCCTATTACAAGTCTCTGATGATCAAGGGTACCTACAGGCCTTGGTACGTGAAATCATCTTTATGGCTTGCTACATGCAGGGAAAGCCAGGCCAAATGGCCCTTCTGAATTTATAGTTCCTCAAGTGATTTCAGCTTAAAATCTTCAGTATACCAATTAGGTTAGTCATCTTTGGAGATGGTACATCCTTAACTTCTTCAGGGATCTAAGAGCAAAGCAAACTAGTGCTTTGCTTTCTGGGTGTCAGCTTTCAAAGGTCCTCTGCAACCTGCATGCTGTGGTAGTGATGTCTGTGCTATGCACCACACAAACCTAAAGCATGGACCAAGGCAGCCTCACTGAGTCCCAGAACAACAGGGTGCTGCAGACCTCAGGAGAATGTCTCTCTTTGCCTGAGAGTGGAACAAAGGTATCACTGACAGCCAGTGATCTGGGGAAGCCTTGCCATCAGGACAAGATCTTACCAGCCCTGACTTGGAAAGAGTGGACAGAATAAGGGTGTCTCAATGAATAGTGTGAAAAGGTAAAAAGGACAGGAGCCAAGACTAATGAATTCTTAAGCGGAGGGGCAAAAGACTAGATCCCACCATCCTTCTTAGTTCTCTTGCAAACATGAATCCCATCCCAACACTATCCATGATTTAGAAGGGGAGAAGGAAGAAAGGGGAGAGAACATGGGTTTGATCTGAAATTGGCCAAAATTAAGCTTCTGCCACTAGATGGAATGGAGATCAGTAAGCACAAGTGTAGAGAAATCAAGCCTCATTTCCTGGGAGCCTGGATTTGTAGCACAGTCATACCAGTAACAGAAGAGGAAACAAAAAACAAAGGGAGAAGGGTCTGGCTTAGCTTCCAGCCTAGAACAGGAAAGCAGATCACAGCATGGGATGACTAAGAGAACACAACTAGGTCCAGAAACTTCTGGGAGAACTTAATAAGAATGTAGGAGGTCCCGCAACACTTGGAATGGTGGCACCGATTGTAACATTTGGATATAGAAAGCTTTGAATATGTACAGGTCTTGGGGACACCTAAGATGGGACCATCAGGACGATTCATGCAAAACTGAAAACGAATGAAAGGCAACCTCAATTGCGATGATTTTGAAGACCTGGGGACTGCATGGGCTCAGTGTGTGGAGGAGAGGGAGTGTGTTGGACTATTTGGGTCTCTACTAAAATTCATATAATGAAATCCTACCCTCCAATGAAGTGGTATTAGGAGGTGGACCTTTGGGAGGTGGTTAGGTTAGGAGGATGGCATCTTCACAAATGGATTAAGAAGAGACTCTAGCTGGATATGGTCTGTAATCCCAGCACTCTATGGCTGTGGCATAGGGATGATAAGGTGACAGAGACCACTATGAAGCAGCCCTGAGCAGGATTTAATATTAACCAACTGGTTTTTTATGTTTACTTGCAAGTTGTCTGAAGCTTAGGCACTCTGTCTGAAGAAGGGCAGTGGACTCATAGTAAGCAAACCTCTGTGAGTCACACTGCTCAGTATTGAGGCCTGTATTGGCCTTGAAGCTGTGATGCCTCAGTGCCTTGAAGGACAAGATAAGGCCACAGCTGAGGATGTCTGGCTCCAACCCTAATTAACTAAAAGGAGACTGTAGCTGCAGGCATCTCACTTCTGTGGTGGAGATAACATAGTTCTCCTCTTTCTGGAGATAACCTAGTTCTCCTAAATTAACATAAAGTATTACTTGGAGAAGTCCTTAAAGGGATTCCCAAGTCCTTCCCAGATCTCTGCATTTTCTTCAGTATCCTCCTCCTTTGTTTGTAAGCCAAATAAATAAGGGCTGCCCAGAGAGGTCTTTGTCTAAACTCAGGGAATATCAAAGCTGTAAGAGAGGTAGTCCCTCCTGGAGCCCTGAAATCATTTCAATTGTGTCTTTTTTTAAGCTTTCATTGTCCACTCGCTTGGGAGATTGTGGGCCTGATCAGCCCGCAATAACTCAGGGTTATTTAACCGGATAATAAGGTTGAGCTCAGTGTAGGCAATTTAGTGACTAAGAGAGACACTTTCTAAAAAAATTTAAAACAAATAGGTATATAGCTCAGTACAAAGACCCTGTGTTTAGTTCCCAGTACCTCAGAAAAAGAAAGTGGAAAGAGCTTTTTTCCTCTCTGCTCTTCATCGTAGAAGAATACAAGAAATGTCCATCTGCAATCCAGGAAGTTGCTCCTACCAACCTTACCAGATCTACAGATACCCTAATCTTGGACTTCCAGCCTCCAGATGTGTGAGACAGAAATAAAGGCTTTATTTAAGCCTTTCCATCTGTGGTATTTCTGTTAGAGCCACCAGAGCTATGACAGGGACCCACCCGGTGAGGCAGGAAGCTCCTACCTCTGCAGAGTGTAGTGCAGTGAAGGGATGGGGAAGTGAGACTAAGTTAACGTGGCAGAGGGGAAGCCTTGCTTGATAGGCTTTGAAGAAGATGGAAAAAGTAATTTCCTTTCTCACTGTCTTGCCCTACTAAGAGCCTTTAGAGTTATATCCAGAGCTGGGGAAGGAAGGAAAGAGAAAGAACTATATGTTCATTTGATGTATATAGGTCTCGTTCTATGGGACATAACAACAGATGGGAGAATAGCAATCAAAAACCAAAAGAGCAAAAGTGCTCTGCCAACAGCTGCGGGCAGGGCTGGTCATCTGGAGACCAAGGTGGACGATTTGAAGTGGGTGAATGGGGGAGAAGAACGCACTGTACTTGTTCCCCAACAACCTGCTCACCAAAAATCTCTTCCACCAAACGAGCCACTTCAGGCTCTTGTATTTTATCTACCCTCAGAAATTAGTTTTTGTAGTGCAACATAAAAAAGTTTATTTGTAATTCTAAAAGCTTAATACTCCTCACTCAAACAATTACAAATACACATGAATTATAGGTAAGGCCATATGCAATGGGCAACAGGAATATATTTAAAGAAGCCATTTAAATACAAACTGCTGAGCATTTTCCCCCTAAGGTAACTTTTCTGAACTTGGCACGACAGCTATTCTTAGATCCAGCTTTCACTTGAAATGCTGTGTCACCTTTTGGAGAAGAATGTACTTTATAATAGCAAGTATATGTGCATGCCATTTTGAGTAGCTGAACAGCATAATTCCTCATACTAGCTATACCCAACTAGTAATGTACCATAAAACAATGGCCTGAGGCAAGAGGATCACTGCCAGTTTGAGGCCAGCTGGGCTACAAAGTGAGTTCAAGGCCAGCCTGAACTGAATAGTGAAACCCTGTCTCAAGAACACAAAAATAAATAAATAAATCAATAAATTAAACAATGGAATTCTTTTCCGGTAAACAATGCCTTAACATGACTGAGTGTCTTCTCCTCTGACATTGGTCAAAGTTAACTGTGAGGGGTCTTCTCTTTTGTGGTTGTTTTGGTGATTGTTTGTTTGAGGCAGGGGCTCATCTTCCTATGTAGGCCAGGCTGGCCTCGAATTCAAAATGATCCTCCTGCCTCAGCCTCCCAAGTGCTGGGATTATCTTTTATATGTCCCTATTAACAGAAATCTTTAGCTCTTGAGGTCCATTTCTATTTGCACAGAGCAAGAAATCTACTTCAAGGATCTATGATTGGTAATATGAGTAATTAAGGTAGTTATAAAATAATAACCTTGGATATATCATTAATTGGCCCTAGTAGTGATTTTTTTAAAAATTGAGTGCAAATGTGGGCTCACCATCTGACCAAACACATACCATTGTCCAAGGAGACTGCTGTGGTGGATAGCCCATGGATGTGTCCTATTACTTAGGTAAACTTTTTTGGAGTGCTCAATATTTAATCTGTGTAATACATTGTTTTGTTTTGTTTTTGTTTTTCTTTGTTTTTTGTTTTTTTTGTCTTTTTGAGACAGGTTCTCACTATGTAGTTCAGGCTTGCCTTGAGCTCACTTTGCAGCCCCAGCTGGCCTTGAACTCGCAATGATCCTCGGGCCTCA